>NW_026614495.1:0-29026 GCF_020520425.1 Spinacia oleracea | reverse complement strand
AAGGGGCAAGAGGTATGGAAGATCTTCATCAGGGGATATATGCAGCTCCCACATAGGAGGGAGGCCTGGCCGAAAAAACTTTAAGAACTGGATACTATTGGCCACTCTCAAAGAAGACGCCCTCAATATGGTCAAGCGTTGTGATAAATGCCAACGATTTGCTCACCTACTTCGACGACCAGCACAGAAACTGACGCCAATCACCAGCCCTATACCTTTTGCCAAATGGGGGATGGACTTATTAGGACCCTATACGACGGCGCCAGGAGGACTGCGTTATGTAATAGTAGCCGTCGATTACTTCACTAAATGGGTAGAAGCTGAGGCTTAAAGAACACTAAAGCACAGGATGTGAGAGCATTCATCTGGAAAAAAATAATCACAAGATTTGGCGTACCTCAGTCTATCGTCTTCGACAATGGGCCACAATTCAAGACGCCCAAATTAGAAGAGTGGTTGGCCGACCATGGTATCACAACATGTTTTGCATCAGTAGGACGCCCCAAGCTAACAAGGACAAGTAGAAGGCATTCAACAAGATTATCTCTGAAGGGATGAAGAAGAAGCTGATGAGGCAAAGGGTTTATGGGCCGACGAGTTACCCAATGTTTTATGGTCTATACGGACCACAGCAAAAAATTCCACAGGAAGAAACACCATTCTTGTTAGCCTATGGGGCTGAAGCCGTCCTACCCATTGAAATGTGCGAACCCACCCTGCGCGTGTTGTTTAATGAAGATGCCAATTGGGAAATGATGAAGGCGGCCTTGGATTCTTACCAGAAACCAGAGGGAAGGCGGCTCTACGACAGCAGCTATACAAACTCCGCATGACAAGGGAATGAATACACAAAGGTTTCTAGAAGAATACTTAAAGTTGGAGATTTGTGCTTAGGAAAATGGAAGCCGTCGGACGCGCCAATGAACAAGGGAAACTCACCCCTACTTGGGAAGGTCCGTATGAGATTTACGAGGAGGTTCGAGACGGAACATACCGGATCCAAGACATGCAGGGACGTCGATTTTGCGTACTGGAATGCGGATAACCTCAAGAAGTACTTTTTCTAGATTGACACTTGTCTAGATTATATGCATTGTAAAGACGTCTAGAGCCAAGACGCACCGTGTAGCATGTTTTAAACATTAAATGAAAAATTCACTGCATCAAGCGGTCTTGCTGAGGAAATCCTTCTGAAAAGAATGTCATCAAAACTCGGAGAAATGCAAACTAATGCTCTCCCAAAAAGACTAGTCGTTAAAGGCCTAAGAAGTGGCCCAGACTAGCACCCTACTAGGTGATCCCACCTAGAACACAGGGGTTACACATTCCTAACACAGCTATATAAAGTAGCAAAAGACCTTGGCAAAAGACCAGGGCAGACATCTGACGACTCAAATGGGGGGGTCGGACGTAATCATAAAAATATGATGAAAGCTAAAAGCAGTAAGACGTTCAAAAGGGCATCATGTCATTCCCCAAAAAGTTAGCCATAATTACAAGAATTATGCACAAAAGCCACCAAGCATGCGTCAAAAGAACATGTGCAAAAAAAAACAAAAAAACAAAAAACACATTAATAAAAACAAAGACGCGTAGGAACTCATCCTCATCCTCGCTGGGCACGAACTCAGGAGGGGTGCGTCCTTCCCTTTGAACCTTCTCCACCTCAATAGATAGGTGAGAAACTTCTCAAACCACTGAAGGGACGTTCGCTTGCAAATTCAGCATTCCATGCAAGCTCCATACCCCTTCGGATCGATTTCTCACCCAGCATGGCCGACTGGGCGAGGACGCTCTGTGACGAATCGACTTCCTTGCTAGCCGCCTCCAGTTGAACCTCCAACTCTTTAAACTGAGTCTCCAGATGAGAAAACTCAGCCTCTTTCTCCTTTATCTTCTGGAAAGATCCTCCATTTCAGAAAAGTTCTGATCAATATGCAGGAGACGAGTGGTGTTCTCAGCATTTTGAGAGGAGCGGGGGCGGTAGTCACAGCGTCAATCTGTTCCCGCCTGTCTAAGCGAAGCTTCTCCAGTGCAGCAAAATGCTGGTCACCACACTGACTGGCCAGAAGACGGTGACGAGCTTCTTCATGCACCAAAGCAGTGCACCACTTTTTCAGCGAGTCTAGCAGAATGAACATCTGCGCAAAAATAGTAAGTCAAACAAAAAGAAACGAGTGTGTAAAAATAAAGGTATAACGAAACTTACGTCCAGCGCCGAGAGGAGCATGGTGGCAAGCATATTCTCGGCCGCCTCAGGAAGAGTTTCAGCATATTGGGGGGAGGAATGGCACTGCGCATCAGCGTCATTATCTTCCTACGGTCATGAGAATTGAACCCGCCTGAAGAAGGGATCTGATCCAATTCAGCATCTATGTCTTTCTGAGGATCGGGAATTTCTATGGGAAAAACAACGGCCTTAGAATCCCTGGGGAAACTATAGAACTGCTAGACGAGGAACGGCAGGTGGTTACGATGTTGGAGTAAAACTTACCCCAGAATTCCTAGCTCTCTCCGCCGCCCTCAGAGGGATGTTGCGGCGGGCGACTTCAGGAATCCCCGCAAGAGGATCAGCTGTCCCTCCAGTTTTCTCCAAGCTAGGAGAAGCAGATGCAGCCTTGGGGATGGCAAAACCTTAAAGCCTTCGACGTCATCGACTTGAAAACGGGTTTCCCTGTATCGCCAGCCCTGCGTTTGGGAGTAGGAGCCGCGTCCGTGCTCGCCTTCCTCGTCTTCTAAAAAAAAATGATTAAAAAAAAAACAAGTTGTAAACAACAAAGGAAATCACGTCTGAAGATTTAATCAATACTTCTCCTCCTCAGCAGGAGGGGGGAGCCATTTGCTCATGATGGCTTGCTCGGCTGCCTGCTGACGCTTCCAAGCTCTGAAGGTACTGGCGTCGAGTACCTTCGCAACCAAGACGGCCTGTCCACTTGTCCTTTGAGGCATCATCCAGCTGACCCATGGCCTCGTCTGGCAAAACGAGATAAAGACATTAGTGCGGTTTTGATTAAACAGAAGAATTGGAAGTATAGATACATTACCTCGGCATATACGGACACAGGCCTACAGCCGAGAGGAAGTGGGATTGCTCAGTTGATTCAGATGAGGCAACCACCCCTCGGGTATGTAGGCCGTCTTGTCCTTGATGACGAGCGGCTTGACCAGGAACATCGACGAGATCCGCTCCCAGAGCTCGGCGGAGATGGGAGGTAAAGAAGCACCTTTCCCAACGAAGTTGGGCTTGGCGTTCCAGCGTCTCATCCTCTCACACATCTCCAGATTGGTGTTTTGATAACAACCCACTTCTTCCTCCAGTGATGCCACTTAGACGCCTTCCCATCAAGTCCGATAGGCCCTTTGTATGTAAGAATCAGCCAGCCCGCGGCGGCTTCAAAACTTGAGACATAGAGGCGATTCTTAGGAACGCCGGAAGAGAAGGGTGATGCCGGCAAGCTCGCAGCGAGCAATGTAGCCCAAACACACCGCCCAGGAGTTCCGGGACATTTGGCACAGGCAATATTGAAACTGTCCAGCAACTCCACCCAAAGGGGTGAGGGGGGAATCTCATACCCAGCTTCAAAACGAGCCGTAAACGGCGAACTCTCCTTTCACCAGTCCAAAGCTGGCGCAGTCCATGCCAGCCGGCATGCGGAATTTATACTCGAACCTAGATTCAGAGACGCCCCATAGGCTTTCCCCTCTAGAGTGAGGAAATTCAGCCACGTCTGAAGTGGGAAGATGGCGCTGGGATGAAGGTGACCGCCTCCCCACCTGACGTGCTAGCCGGCGCGGCATCGGTGCTTTCTGGGACGTCCTCTATAGGAGAAGAGGATTCTCCTTCAAACTGCTCCTCGTCTTCTATTCGCCGCCATTAAATCCTGCAACAAGCCAAGATTTGCTTCAAACAGGGACAAACTTGAAAACAGAGACGTCAACGGGACAAGATGACGCCTTCAGTTTGACGAGACCCATGCAAGACTAAGAAGGAATTTGGAAGAATCAAAATCAACAAACACATTTTTCCAGAAAAACCTTACCTGATAAATCAAAGGGAGTTTGTGAAAAACTTGGATGAAGAACTGCAAGAACACGACTTTGAAGATCGTGGCGGTGCTACGGTGGATGTCGGGGATATAAGACGCCGGAAATCGCTTTCTCCTATTTGCTCTGAAGTGATCACTGGAAAATGAGGGGGGAAATCACTCAAATTGGCCACTTATTTATAGAGGGGAAGAATGATTACCCTGCCACGCGTCATCACCCCGTTGGACACTCCAAGAGCAGTGAAAACTAACGTCTGTTTTCACTCCTCATGAGGGGAAAATGATGTGGGCTTGACAAATCTCCCACAAAGCCCAAAGAGGCAGCCTCGACTCATACTGATCAGATGGGCCAGCCTGGAAAGAAGGCCCAAGTCCTGCTACTCCACCAGAATAAAGACAGAGCCCCAATTGGCAAAGCCCATTATCTTTAAAAGCCGGTCCAAATATGGGAGGCCATCATTGCAGGACAAAGGCCACGTGTCCTAAATCCCCAAGGGGCACGTGTCCCATAGTTAGGGTTGAGGGTGCAGTCCCCAAGGAACTCTAGCACTATAAATAGCTCAGATCCCAGGTAAAGGGCATTCAATTTTTTCCCAACCACAACAAACTTGTCTTTGCTCTGCCTTCTCTCTACAAATTACTTATCTCTCTAGCTTATACTTACTTAAGCATCGGAGGGAATATTCCTACGGGAATATTCTTGTTTTGCAGGTTGCCAAAAGTTCGTGCCAAGTTACTTGATACCTCCGAGGAGCGCGTGCCACATCAGCACCGTAAAAGTTCCCACAACACTTTGTATTGTAATATTCAGGTGCTGATACCCTTGCCCAGATGGTCACCAAGACGCACCTTGATTATGTACCCTGCACCCGTGTTCGAATCCTTGCAACTGCGTAACACAATATTTTTTCGGATATTTCATTAGATACCCCGAGGTTTAGAGTTTATTCACCAGGTACCCTCGTTGTTTCAGTAATCCACCAGGTTCCCCTCAAGTTTCATTTTCTCGCATGACTTACCCTGCGTTAAGTGGCCGTTAGAAACTTTTTTTCACCAGGTACCCTCGTATTTATTTCACCAGGTACCCCTGAGGTTCTTAGATTTTCACCAGGTACCCTTATGTTTAAGGTAATTTCACCAGATACCCCTGCTCACCAACGACTACTTTTTAAAAAAAAGACTAGTCGTTGGTGAGCCTTCTCTATTTAAAGGGGGAGCAGCAGCAACTCTTCACTACAACTTTTGTTCCCATTAACCACTCATATTTCCCTTTTCCCAACTCACTTTCAAATGAGCTGATATTCTCAATCTCAATCTTCCTCTACAACGTATGAATCCTCATACGTTGTATTTCCAAACAAAACATGCAACATATGTGGGAACAAATTTGCAATAAGAAGTTCTGAAACAATGAAAAATCCTCAAAGACTATATTACAAGTATGACTTATGTGAAAACTTCAAGTAGTGCAAGGGAAGCATTGAGCAACCACTGCCAATGAGAAACAACAAAGGTGGCACAAAGAAGGAGGAATGAAGAAAATAAAAGCTTGAATGAAGAAATTCACCAAATGAAGAAGAAACTCAAGCAACAAAAAAATTAATGCATCGAACTATCAAAATTGGCATTCTAATGTTTTTGATTATAGTATTTGTAATGAGAAAGTGAATGATGACATTTAATCAATATATGACATTTCATTTCCGAATTAAGTAGCTTTACAAAAGTGTGCCCCGACACGCAAAAACTTTAAGTGTAGCTTTACAAAACTGCTCCCATTGGCAAAAGATATACATGATTAGTTTAGCAAAAAGTAAAAGTATGCATAAATCAACAAAATCAAGTACGCTTCCTTTTGGTGTCCCTTACTTGATGCATTACGCTGTTGATGTGAACTGGAAACACCTTGATCCCCCCTTGCTGTGAACCAGCTGCACCAGAACCAACTGCAATAGCAGAAGCAGAACCAGAAGCACCACCAGCAGCAGCAGCAGAAGAACCTTCTTTTGCTTTGCAGTGGCTCCACCTCTGCATGTCCTTGCATTGTGTCCCACCTCCTTGCACTTACCACACCTCACAGTGCTGTTTCTCTTTCCCCTTTTTGGATCATGTTTACCTCTTTTTCTCAGTTTAGGGGTCTACCTGATGCTCTCTTCATGGGTGGTGGGAGGATAATAGGAAGGTCAAAAGAAGGCCATTGGGTGGGTCAGGCATGGGGTATTTGTGCTCTGAGTAAGTTAACTTGTATGCTAGCCCTTTGAAGTAGTGAGACACAAAATCAGTAGCCTCAAGTCTTTGGTGGTAAATACCCTAAGGCCATGTCTGCAAGGTATGCAGCAGATATTTGCCATACTCCACAACCACAAGTCCTTGCATGACTAATCTATAGGGTATTTGACAGCCCCCTCTTTCACTTCATATTCCCCTCCCCAGTTGCTGGTTTTGTTCTGTAACAGTTGCTGGGGGAGGGGAATATGAAGTGAAAGAGGGGAATATGAAGTGAAAGTAGCCGTTGGTGGCAGGGTATCTGGTGAAATTATCATAAAACATAAGGGTGCCTGGTGTGAAATCTAAGAAACCTCAGGGGTACCTGGTGAAATAAATTACGAGGGTACCTGGTGAAAAAAAGTTTCTAACGGCCACTTAACGGCAGGGTAAGTCATGCGAGGAGAAAATGAAACCTGAGGGGTACCTGGTGGATTACTGAAACAACGAGGGTACCTGGTGAAAAACTTAAACCTCAGGGGGATCTCAGAAATATCCGTATTTTTTTAATCTGAATAGATAATTATACAGGATCATTTTATCTTAGAGAAATCAAAGCGAAACTGAAATAACTTATTAAAATAAATACAATAAATATATTTATGATATTGTTGTAGATGTGCTGATGCCCCTTGCCATATTGGTCACCGCAATACATTATCTTATAGAGGCTCTGTGTTCGAATCCTTGTAAATGCATAACACAACATTTTTTTTTAATCTGAATAGATAGTTATACGGGATCATTTTATCTTAGAGAAAATCAAAGAACAATTCATTGGACTACACGCTGAGTATGATAAACAAAAATTATGTACAGGAACTATTTATTGAACTTCCGATCCTAAGAGTAAAGTTTTAAAATAATTTTCTAGAGTAAATATAAATCCAATGTTATATTTCCAATATACCTCTTTGATAATAGGGACATTAAATATTCGCGTACTCCCGATAAAAGTAACAAGTTACCAAAAAATTGTACGGAGTAGAACACAAATTAGCTCAGTTATCTGATTTCTTTATCACTAAAATGATCTCGTAAATGATCTGTGACAAATTCAAATAATATGTTATTTCCTTGTAAATAATCATGGTGGCAAGCAACGAGTCTTTATCACTCACTAAAATGATCCCTAAACCCTACTATTAATGATGACATTTTAATTTTTATCTATTAGATTCAGATGATTTCACAACAATATTGATTTTTCATTCAATTATAACATTTGTGTACCGTAACAATTAGGTAGCGTAAATAATATATATATATATATATATATATATATATATATAATATATATATATATATATATATATAATATAGATATATATATATAGCTTAAAACAAATCGAGGTGATTTCTAAACAATTATTTAATATGTGTGTACCGTTATAAAATTAGGTTAACATAAATAAATATATATAACTTGATACAAATTATTGTCATACGAACATTTTCGCGTATTATTAAATATTATTTTTTACTATCAATTTGGGTTTTCTTAAGATCATGACTTATTATATATTTTTTAAATTTATATTTATATTAATTATTTGTTATAACCAATGTTGATAAACAATATGGATACTAAATGTTGTGTTAGTCCCCATTAAAAAACTTTACGGCTGCACATAACATGAAATATAGGCGTGAAAAAATAACTCATACTATATATAGTTAAATGCTATAAATATGTTGACGATTTTTACACTAAATTTAATAATTTCCATAAAAGTAATGAGTTACCCAAATAACATTCCAATTCTATAAATATGATTTTTTTTATTAAAATGATCCCATAATTGATTTGTTAAATTTGCAACATAATTTTTATTTTTTAATTTTTTATATATAGGACTTAGATTGAAATTATTTCTAAACAATTATTTGTTTTTCATTCAAATTATAATATTTGTGTAACGTTATACAATTAAGGTAATGTAAATAAAATACGGAGTATATAACTTAAAAAAATTGAGATGATTTCTAAATAATTATTTATTTTTGTGTACCATTATAAAATTAGGTTAGCATAAATAAAATATATATAACTTGACACAAATTATTGTCGTACGGACATTTTTCGGTATTATTCAATATTTTTCATATTCTTACTATACTATCATTTGGGTTTTCTTAAGATCATGACTTATATTTTTTTAATGTAATATTCATATTAATTAATTGTTACAACCAATGTTGATAAACAATGGGGATAATAATTTTGTGTTAGTCCCCATAAACAAACTTTACGGCTACACATATCACGAAGTATAGGCGGTTAAAAATAACTCATATTATTCATAATGATACTATATATAGTTCAATGATACTTATAATTATACATTGACGATTTTTACACTAAATCTAATCATTTCCATAAAAGTAACGAGTTACCCAAAATATATTCTTAATTCTATAACTATGATTTATAATTTATTAAAATGATCCCATAAATGATTTGTTAACATTTGTAACATAATTTTTATTATTTTTTTATTTTTTATATAGGATTTAGATTGAGATGATTTCTAAACAATTATTTATTTTGATCAAAGTTTTCCGATTTTTGGGAGTGGTATATTTTACGTAAATCTTTTTTTTAATAGGACCACAAAATATTTAGTTTTGAACACAACAAATACAATTAACATGGTGTTAATTTTAGGAGGGGTTTGTTTACATATAATCTCTTTGTGTAAATGATCAAAACAATCAACTTTTTACATATAACATGATTTTAGTTTCAGAGAAGGTTTATAGTACATAGAATATGTTTGTTTTTAAAGGATCAACTATAATTACTTTTGAACACAACAAATAAAATTCATAATGATTTTGGTTCATCAATTGAAAGAAATGTGGGATTTTTAAAAATAAAATCCTAACCTATTGTTAAGATTCGAACACGGGTGAATGTTAGGCAAAAGCGTTGAAGTTACCACCACTATGACAAGGGGTATCAGCACGTCTACAATTGCAATACCAATTTATACGACTTATAAAAATCAATGATCCCATAAAAAGATGTCATTTTTTAAAAACATTGTTTTGCTAGAGCCAGGATTGGAGGCATGTTGATCGCAAATTATTGAAGTTCAAGCGGTGTTAAAGCAATGACCATAAGTCCATGATGACAAAGGGGTATCAGCACGTTAACATTTGCAACATAACACATTTTTATCTATATGGAGGGAGTATGATTTTAGTTCTTTAATCATATATTTTTTTTTAAAATTGATGGTATCAATTAAAAATCACCTCTTCGTATAATACAATAAAATAAGAAAATAACTTCATCACGAATGAATTAAGTCGTGAAAGCTTTCACTTGACAAATATTAATTTCATCACGAGAGTCTTCACCACGTCGAATTATGAACCCAAGATGATTCCTGATGCACAAAGGGTAATTCAGATAAATTTGTTTTATTTTTATTTTTTGATGAATAAGTTCAACAAACGCGAGTTATTTTTGACGGGAGTGTTTTAATTGTGAAATATCTTGTTAATAAATGTTGCATTTGAAGAGATGTTTGTTTTAATTGTGGGATCATACATGTATACTGAAATCGGAATACATATGTTTATGAACTTCATTAGCTATCGTATCTTGTATAAATTTTAGGTAGCCCACTATGATGTGCTGATACCCCCCGTTAAATTGGTTACTTGATTACCCTTACACTAGCTAAACCCGTGTTCGAACCTATGTGGTTGTTGAAAAGTAATATATTTTTCCCTATTCATTTTTTTTATTTTAATGAGTATTTTTTATACAAATCTACAACCAAAACACATTTAGGAGTATCGTCTATACAATTTCTAGAATCAAAATCATAACTTAATCAAACAGGTTTATTGCTATACAAAAGGTTCAACATTGTCACTTCCAATTCATCATCTCCAGATTCGTAGAAGACGGATAATAGTTACATCCATTGCAATATTAACTATTTTTTCCAGCCATTGCAATAGGTCCAGCTTTTGTCACTTTCAATTCATCATTTCCAGTACATCTCAACTGAAACACTATAATAAATATGATTGAAAATCTCTTAGTAATTTCATCAAACAGGTTATATGCATCACTAAATCCATGGAAGTTCTTTTAATGGCAGACTTTTATATGCCTCGAAAAAAATTATAACTCATTTAGATAGTTAATGCATTCGAAAATGCAGAAAATAGAATGAGAAATAGAAATTCAGAGGGTGGGAAAAATGAATCACATACTTTGCAGTTGCTTTAGCAATATAAACCAGAAAAAATGGCACTTTGCAGTTCTCTTATTATTAGTGGAGGTGAAAGATGAAAATTTGAGGTGAAGAGGTGTTTGGCGCAAATATGAAAAATGGGTATTTTGGCGCAATTAAATCCCGCTTAAAGAACAGAATGGCGCAAATGGCTGAAAATATTTGCCGCCCAAAAAAAATATTTCAGAAAGCTTTTCCCTCTCTTTTTTTAGTGGGATTTGTGAGATGACATTGTGTAATTGGTGGTGTGCAAGATACCTTTGCACACAAGTGTATCCCTAGCCTTTTCCTTAAAGTACAAATAAAAAGGGACTTGGGGATTGAAAAGTGGGAAAAGTGTAAAATGTGTAGAAAAAGTCATAATGATTTATAGAAAAATGGGTAAAGTGTGTGGAAAAGTGTATAGAAAAGTAGGAAATGGGTATGTTTAAAAATGGAAAGTGAACAATTATAAGGAAACGCTATTTATGGGAACTGGACACATAAATAGGAACGGAGGGAGTAGAAATGTAACCCTAATAAATACGTCACAAATGTTACATGTAAGTACGTACGTAAGCCCTAAAAATATACGGATGGGGGCATGACCACAGGGAGCGGAATTTCGACATGCTGTGATGTACATCACATGGGCATTTTGTGTACCATTCATTAAAAAGAAAGTACCATTTCGTTAAACGGAGTACCATTACGATAAAAACATGTACAATTACGATAAAAACATGTACCATTACGATTAAAACATGTACCATTACGATTAAAACATGTACCATTGAAATTCAATTTATTTACAAAAATGCCCCTGATATATTTTGAAACACATCACAGCATGCCGAAATGACTTCCTCCATGGCCACATGAGTCAATCTTTTAGAAACGGAAAGAATATATACAACACGCGGGGCAATGAAATGAATTTGGTTGTACTTTGCTTTGGAATCTCATGCAAATCTAGTACAGTACAGTAAATAATGACAGTACGCTACTAGAATTGAGTAAATTCAAATGAAATATAGAGTAGGTTGTAGCAATTTAGGGAGTATTCCACAGTTTACCCAATATTGCATAAATACAGCAGTCAAATGCGAAAGTACCAGTTGAACATCGTAGCAATAACACTATAACAGTGGCCCCAAAATTGAGGCTGTTCATCAATCATCATTCATCACTCATCAATGTGAATCGTGATCAAAGGTACATACGGAGTACTGTACTCGTAGTCTAGTACTCTAGTAGAGCATGTTATGCCGTTACGGAGTACAATGATATGCTCCATCCGTCTCGGATATTCGCATCGTTTTTACTGGACATGATATCACCAAACTAAAATCCCACTCTTAGAGCATGTACATTGGCTTACTAGCACTTCACTCTCTCTCTCTCTGCCATCATTTCTCTACAAGATAACTCAATAACTCTTTCTAAAAGCCACCTGATATTGGTGGCTTCTTTAAAAGAGTTCTCCCATCCCTTTTTTTCATTATTTGGTAATCCATATTATATTATTTATTTATTCAAATTCATAATTAATCGTCTTACAAAACAAAGTGACTCTCCACTTGGAGGTGTCTTGGCCAAGAACTACTTTGAAGTAAGTCGATCTCCGTGAATAGTTACTCAAGAGCCCTAATGTTGGCCAAGATATAGTTTTTGTTGGAGAGCTACTTAGAGAGTCACTCCAACCGCCTCAATGTACATGCTCTTAAGGGTGATGACAAAATGCAGTCCACTCTGTAAAACCTCTGCATAACCATTTTCATTCAAATTGAACTACTATTTTTATTTTGTTTTATTTTATTTTATATTTGAAATATATGTCTTGTTTCGTGACAAGAGGCTGGACTAGGTCTGTTAGGTTGTAATACCTCGTATTTTTTAATTTTATAAGTATAATTTTAATATATTTACAATTTAATAAAGCATAAATGTGATTATTAAATCATATAAATAATAAAAGAGAATTTAAGTACATTTAATATTTATTAAAGTTATTAAATGTATTTTAGAAAAGAAAAAAGTTTTAAATACTTCTTTAAACGAAAATAGCTTTAATTAAAAAGAATGGAGAATAAATTTAGAGAGGATGTCAAAGTAAGTAAACTTGAGTTTCTAAACCTTACTTGAGGTCCAAGTAAGGATTAATATAAATGCTCAAGGGTTCAAGGGAATTGAACCCTAAATTCACTTTTGCCTCCTCTCTCTCTCTCTCTCTCTCTCTCCCCCTCCGCCGCCTCCCTCTCCTCCTTGACGTCCTTGCGCCGCGCCGCCTTCGCCCAACCCCTGAGCTGCTGCCGTCGTGTGTGGGGGTGTGTGTGCGCTCTTCTCTTTCTCTTCTCTCTTGTTTTTCGATTGATTCATATTATAACAAAAAGTTTCAAGATTTGTTAATTTAATTAATTTTCAGATTGTTATTGATGATTAAATTAATTCAAGTTTATAGTTTTCATGCACAAAGTTTCAGATTTAATACTCCCTCTATCCCATATTAGTTGTTATACTTACTTTTGCACAAAGTTTAGGTGATAAGTGATTGGTTGGTTATCAATTGTTATTTTATTGAAAAAGATATGTGGTAGGAGTTAGAAGGATATTTTTTAATTGAAAGAGAGAAGGTGTGGGGACAAAAAAAAATTTAGTGGGAAGAGAGAGACAATATAATAATTGTGGGTCATTCCTAATTTAGAAGTATAACAACTAATCTGGGACGGACGAAAAAAGAAAAGTGTAACAACTAATCTGGGACGGAGGGAGTACTTAATTGGTTTATGCATGTCTGAAACCCTAAAACATGGATTTTTAATGTTTTAAATTACATGAATTGCCTAGAGTTTTGACCTTGGTGATTAATTAAGATAAAAAGAGGTTTAATAGGATTTTTAATGACTTAAAAAGTATTAAATAGTTGCTGCAATTTCATTTATGGATGAATAATAAATTATGTATTATTTATTTTAGGTGGAAGCTTTGATTGATTAAGTTGTTGAGCAAAGTGGCACCTTTGAGAACGTACTCAAGGTACGTATATGTGTAGATTATGCTTATGTGTGTAATATCATGCATATGATATATTTTAATCATGTAGCATCATGTCATGTGTGAATGTAGTGGTTACTTGATTGAAGAGAAGTTTGTGATTCATATTTCATTATGCAATCATTTAGTAGAGCATGATTGTCATTATTATTTATGCAAGCATGTAGTATGAATTTTGCAAGAGTTTCATTCATGCTAAAGTTAAGAAGAAGTAAGTTATTTTCATGTGAGTCTTGTTCCATGTAAAACCAAGTTAAGTTATTCATGCATGCGTGTCAAGGTACCCATGTAAAGTAAGCAAGTTTGATGTCACATGTGTGTCTTTGTACCCTTGTGATCCGACATGATACTGGTACGTGGCAGACTTAGTCTTGGCTGCTTAGTAAGTGATTTTCTAGTATTAGTTAATTATTGGATAAGCACTAAAAGCTCTTGGATCGTATACATGGAGTGTACATAAGGGGGAGGTTCATATGGTGCAGCCCTTTGAACATCCAATGTGGTACATGACGTTGTTCCATGTTTATTATTTTTATACGCTGGATTCGTCACAGAATTGTGACATAGATTGGTAGCATAGGTAGCTTCCATGCTACAGCCCCTTTGTGGACTTAGTAGAAGGAATACCCGGTTCATTGCTTAATCCAATTTTGGAATTTCATATTCCATTAAGAACAAGAAAAGAAGTTATCAAGTAGTAGTAAATTCAAAAGTAAAGTCAATAGTATTATTATTCATTCAATTATGCATTGCATGTTGGAATGTCGCGTAGAAGTTGTTAGTGATCATTCAATTGTCAAGTTAAGCATGTTTAGTTGCATTTTTATTTCATATATGTACTCAGCTTTGCTGATTATTGCTTTCTTGATTGTCTTGGTCATTGCTTATGGTTTAATGACCCTGTGATGATCCATAATTTACATTTGTGATTATGGTGAGCAGTTCACATGTGTTCTAAGTGAAGAAGCATTCCAATTATTCATTTTCATCTGCGTTTGAGTGTGAGTGATTCGTTTATGCTCCGAACGCTTTTATTTAAAGTATTCATTTCAAGTATTAATTTCAAGCATTCAAGGATTTTTAAAGGTTTTGAATTAATGGTTTGTGGGCCTTTAATGGTTCCAAGTTGTATGGACTTAATGCCATATAAGACTTTGCAAATTATATTAATTAGTAGAAGTCAAGTTCTGCTGCAAAATTTGATAATAGCCTTAACCATTTTCACGGTGGCGGTAATGCTTGGGTAATTCCTTTTATTTATTGAAGAAAATAGTTTTAAAAAGAAATGAATTATTAGGGTGTTACAAAGTGATATTTCAGAGCATAGCTCTAAGTTGTGCTATTTTGTAGTAAGCCATACTACAAAGTGGTACAATAGAGTGCAAGTTAAGAAGCTACTTTGTAGTAAGTAATACTTCAAAGTGGTGTCTGGGAACTATAGTATAAAATTTCGTTTTTGAATACCATTAAAGTTAAATGTGACATTTTTAGGTACCTAATATTTTAAAGTAAGGATTCAAGTATCTAAGGTTATTTTAAGTGAGTGAGAATTTTAATTAGTTAATTATTAATTATTTAACTAATCAAATTCCAAAGGCTAGATCTTAATTTCGAAATTTAGTTCGAACATAAATTTAATTTTTAGAAATTTTTTTTTGTATTTATCCGAAATTTTTAATTATTTTTGGATATTAATCCGAAATTTCCGATTTAAATTCAAATTTTATTTGGGTTTATTTATTCGAATTTTAATTTAATTAGAAATTAATTAATTTTCGATTATTTTCAAAATAAAATCAAAAACTTAATTTTGTTTTGAATTTTATTTTGAGAGAAAATGGTAGATCAAGAAGGGAATACAGGATAAAATTCTATGTGCATTAGTAGCTAGTTAATTCTAGTATAAGAAGTTAATGGTTTCTTGTGCATGTCTTAAATGTTTAAGTGCTGCATTTATTGTGCATAAGATAAATTGTTTGAATCCACCAAACTTAATTATTGTTTTATTGAACCTTTGGTTGTGGTTTGGAAAGGAAATTGTTAGTAAGACTTTAAGTTGTTCTTTCTGGATAATGTCATAGGATTTTCCTTCAAAGGATACCAGTATTAGTACACTAGAGAAGGTGGACATGGAGAGTCCAAAGGATTATATTAAGAAGATTCAGGATTATTGTGAGTATCATCGTGCTGTGTTCAAAGAGGAACATTGGTCTAATCAAGGGATATAGAGAAGATTGATCAATGCGAATCTTGTTTACTTGGCAAAATGACAAAGTAACCTTTCTCAAAGATGGGAGAAAGAGCAAGCGAGCTACTAGGGCTAATACATACGGACGTATGTGGGCCTATGAGTACGAAAGCTAGAGGTGAGTTCAGCTATTTCATAACGTTTACGGACGATTTCAGTAGATATGGCTATATTTACTTAATGAAACACAAGTCTGAATCGTTTGAGAAATTCCGAGAATTTCAAAATGAAGTAGAGAATCAACATGGCAAGAAAATCAAAGCACTAAGATCGGATCGAGGAGGTGAGTATCTTAGCCACGAGTTTGATGACCATCTAAAAGAATGCGGTATTCTTTCTGAATTGACTGCTCCGGGGACACCTCAATGGAATGGAGTGTCGGAATGGAGAAACAGAACCTTACTCGATATCGTCAAGTCAATGATGGGTCAAGCCGAACTTCCTTTACAATCTTGGGGACATGCGTTGCAAAAAGCAGCACTCACACTGAATCGTGCTCCGTCAAAAGCTGTTGAAAAGACTCCATACGAATTAGGACTGGGAAACTTCGAAAGTTGTCTTTTCTAAAGATTTGGGGTTGCAAAGCATATGCCAAGCGATTAATTTCGGACAAGCTCGAACCAAAATCTGACAAATGTTTCTTCGTTGGGTATCTAAAAGAAACAAAGGGGTATTACTTCTACAACAAGTCAGACAACAAGGTATTCGTTGCTCGTGACAGTGTCTTTTGGAAAGAAATCATATTTCCAAATTGACAAGTGGGAGAATAATAGACCTCGAAGAGATTCGAGACGAACAACGAACCAAGAACTCTTTAGAAGCAGTTCAGGACAAAAACCCTCCAAGGTCTTTAGAAGATCCAGTGGGAGTAGTTCCTCAAAACGTTGTTGCCCCTCGTAAGTCAAATAGAACTAAGGTTCAGCCAGACAGATGGACAGGCGTCCTCTTGACTGAAAACTTAGACGTTCTCATATTAGATAGTGATTAACCTATGACTTACAAGCAAGCTATGACGAGCCCAAGCTCCACTAAATGGTTAGAGGCCATGAAATCTGAAATAGACTCCATGTTTGAAAATCAAGTCCGGGATTTGGTAGATTTGCCGGATGGGTTTACACCTATCGGATGCAAATGGGTCTTCAAATTGAAGAAAGACAAAGATGGAATTGTATACATATACAAAGCTAGATTGGTAGCAAAAGGTTATAGGCAAGTTCACGGTGTTGACTACGATGAAACCTTTTCTCCAGTCGCGATGCTTAAGTCTATTCGGATAATCCTTGCGAATGCCGCGTTTCATGACTATGAAATATGGCAAATGGATGTCAAAACTTCCTTCTTGAATGGTGTTCTTGAAGAGACTGTGTTTATGACACAGCCGGAGGGTTTTGTCGATCAAAAGAATCTAGGAAAGGTATGCAAGCTTAAGAAATCCATTTACGGATTAAAGCAGGCATCAAGGAGTTGGAATAAAAGATTTGATGAAGCAGTCAATAAGTTTGGCTCCATCTAGAATCAGGACGAATCTTGTGTATACAAGAAGTCAGTGAGAGTAAAATTGCATTCCTAGTCTTGTATGTAGACGACATACTACTTATTGGAAACGACATTCTATGTTGTAGTCTGTAAACACTTGGCTTGGAAAGTGTTTCTCAATGAAGGACTTAGGAGAGGCACAGTACATATTGGGCATCAAGATCTATAGGGATATATCTAAGAGGATGATTGGACTAAGCCAGAGCACTTACATTGACAAAGTGCTAGCTAGGTTCAATATGATGGAAGCCAAAAGAGGCCATCTACCATGTCACATGGCACATATCTAAGCAAGACTCAGTGTCCCAAGAGATCTGATGAGCGTAGAAAGATGAGTGAAATTCCATACGCTTCGGCTATTGGATCCATCATGTATGCTATGATTTGTATAAGGCCGGATGTTTCGTTCGCACTCAGTGCAACGAGCAGGTACCAGTCAGAACCAGGTGAGGCACATTGGACTGCTGCCAAGAATATCCTAAAGTACCTGAAAACGACTAAGGATCAGTTTCTGGTTTATGGTGGTACAGATGAGTTGATTGTTAAGGGATATACGGACGCAAGCTTTCAAACCGACAAAGATGATTTCAGATCACAGTCTGGGTTGTGTTCTGCCTTAATGGCGGAGCAGTAATATAACACCCTAATAATTCCTTGCTTTTATAAAATCATTTTCCAACTTAAAATAAAGGAATTACTAAAGCATTACCGCCACCGTGATAACGGTTAAGGCTATTACCAGAATTACGCAGCGGAATTAAATGTCAACTAACTTTTAAAAACCATAATTAATGAAATATTGAGGCCTCCTACAATTTGGAACCATAATGGCCCAAACCCAAAGTATAAATAATTCAAACATTTCAAACATAATTAAAATATTAAATAAAATAGTTTCAAAGAACGAAAGCATGCAACTCTCTCAATCATCCCAAGCCACATGATTTCGATCGTACTTGATCTACCAACCTGCTATATTAATCTACTCCCCAACAATGCAAGTGCAAATGATGGATCATCATAGGGTCATTAAGGCAAAGGCCATGACCAGAAACACACAAAGCACGTAGTCAGCAAAAGCTGAGTACTTACACTACAAAAAACTGTACTATTAACGACGGGAAATCCCGTCGCAAAAGGCCAATAATCGTTGATTAACGACGGGATTTCCTGTCGCGAACCCGTCATAAAAGGGGGTCGTCGTTAATAGAAAGCCCGTCGTAAACCCGTCGTAAAAGACATTTGCGACGGTTATTCCCGTCATTATTTGGTTGTTAGCCCCGTCGCAAAAGGCTTTTGCGACGGGATTTTTGACCCGTCGTAATTAGGTTGTCGTTAAAGATACAAATTCTTGTAGTGTTACAAGCATAGAGTAAATGAAACTAAAACATGCATCACTCACTAAGTACTAATCAACATGCAAAAGCCATATAATACTTAACAAACAATCATGAGACACAAGACTCGACTCTTGACTCGACTCTTGACTCACAATTTAATTAGAATAAGCTTCGAACGGGCCAAAAGAATAATCACAAAGGGAAAAGGTGATGGGAGCCAACCATACACCAAATAAAATAATAATAAAATCGGGCCATACCGAGTGTCGGGCCATACCGACGGAATTCCTGCGCATAATATAAATGAAACAACGTCTTGTATCATTAGTAGGAGTACGAGCTTTCCGGCAAGACTCCCCCCATTGTTCATACTCAAGGTATATACGTTCCAAGAGTTTTGAAGCTTGTTCCGGTTGCACTTTACGTTTATTAATATTTTAATAAAGGCGAACTCAAGACTCTACAACATGCATAGATACAATTAATAAACAACAACCAAAACAATCTTATTTTAATGCTTTAAGACTTGTGATCAACCAAGCAAGACACTTGTGATATTACTACCATGTTCCTCTTCACCAAAGTGAGACTCCACATCATGCATATTAACATGAGGGTTGTGCCCTTGCACGACAAGTCCGAATTCATTTCATACAAAACATTCCCACTGAACCCTACATGTGCGGTGGCTTACGTGAGCTAACCCTTCACATGTGGTAAAATAAATAGTACAACGAGGTACAAATAAATGGCTCAAAGTATGCTAGACATCCCGTACAATAGCATACAAATAAATAATCCATCCCTTTCATGTGAAATAAACCATACATGCATAATATTGAACAACATGATTGACAATGAAATCCATACTCATAATAATTTCAACATGCTTGTTCAACAATTAATCCAATAAATCCAACATCACAAAACACATGCTCGTTCACCAAAATAAACATGATTCCTCATAATGTAATTCACATCATCAACAATCATGTAACGTCATTGACAAAAAGGAGTGGTCGCCCTAGACTTGTACTTACCTTGAATACCTAAGCGTAGGGGCCACTTTGCAATAACGAGCACTCAACTAGAAATCACCTCCTATCATCAAAACAATGAAACTTAAATTATTTCCTTGTTCATTAAATTTCCAGCAACTTTATAAAAAGTTAAAACCTCCTTTAGACTTTAGAATTCAATCGTTTTTCAATAATAAAATCGTCTCAATTTGCAAAATCAATCCCTAGTACGAAAACATACTTTTTCCGCCTTTAAAATCAATAAAAATCGACACTTTAAACCTTTATTCAAATCTGAAAATATAATTGATTATCATAATTAAATCATCACGTAATTATGCTAATCAATTGACTAATTAGGTCTAGGTTAAAACCCTAACTTGAAAATCCCAATAACACTAGTTTAATAACATAAAATCATTGCTTTATTAAATAAACAAATCTGAAATTTCATCATTTAATAATTAAAACAACCCTAATGAATCACAACACACAAATCCTCAAACCACGGTATTCATAACCGGTTCCCAGCATTTTAATTATTCAAAACAATATTAATATAATAATTTAAAATACGGAATTTAAATAGGATAGGTAAGGAAGAAGAGAATTATACCAATCCGGCCTATAGCACGGAACAACCACGAATTAATGTGATTGGGCGAAAAAGAAATTGAATACGAACGAATAACACACACACGACCGTGTGTGCGCGCAGCAAGGGCGACGAGCGCGAGCGGGGAAAGGGGGCACGCGCGCGCTGGACGCGAAGGAGAGCGAGAGGGCGAGCGGGCAGCGCTGTGCGCGAGGGCACGAGCGAGAGAGAGAGGCAGCAGGGGGTGTGCACGAGCACACGAGCAAGGGGACAGCAAGGGGTGTGCGCGAGCACACGATCAACAAAGGCACAGCAGCAGCGCAGGGCACGCGTGCTCGCTGCGGCTGCGGGCGAGAGAGGAGAGGCGAGAGAGAGTGTGGGCGAGAGGCAGGCACGAGGGTACGAGGCCGTGCGGGCGTGCGGGTGCAGCACGAGGGCACGAGGCCTTGAGGGCGTGCGGGTGCCGAGCAAAAGAGAGAGGAGAGATGGAGTGAGGGGCAAGCAAAGCAAAATGGGCTTTATGAAATTTTAGGGGTTCATTTAATGATGGGGGAGTCTATTTATAGGCTCCCTAATCCCTTGATGGGCTAGGCTTAGGATATTTGAGTTGGGCTTAGGAATTAAATGAATTGGGCTAGCTTAGGATTTAAATTAAACTGTTTGGATTGGGCTTGATTAATAAAACGAACTGGACTTTTTATTTAAAACCCGAAGCTTTAAAAATCATTTGCAACTCATTTAATTTCCCGACTCAAGAATTAAATTCGTTTCGTAATTAATTAAAATAATAAATATTCTAATTAATTAAAATACATTAAATAAATGCATTTAAATATTATTTAAACGATAATAAATCGAAAAATGCTTTATAAATATAATAAAATATATTTATAAATATTATAAAAATACGAGGTATTACAAGTAAGCTGGAAAAGTGCTAAGCAAAGCACTATTGCGGATTCTACAATTGAAGCCAAGTACATTGCTGCCTCAGAAGCAGCAAAGGAAGCTATTTGGATTCGGAAGTTCATCGAAGAACTTGGGTTGTCCCCTCCATTAAAGGACCAGTGGCACCATATTGCGACAATAGCGGAGCCATTGCCCAGGCAAAGGAGCCTAGGAGCCACCAGAAGTCCAAGCACGTACTGCGGCGATTTCATATACTTCGAGAGATCGTTGAAAGGAAGGAAATTGAGATTTGCAAGGTTGGAACTGACTACAACATCGCGGATCCATTGACTAAACCGTTGCTACAAGCGAAGCACAACGCACATGTAGCAACCATGGGAATCAAGCATATTGGAGGATGACTTTGATTTTCTAAGTTTTGTTTTAGAACATCTGTTAGATCTATGTTTAAAACAATTGGTTTAACCATTTCATATTTATGAAATTTATTATTTCATATTCATTTAATTTTGGTTTAGTATTAAATGATAAGTCCATGTGATTCAAATCATTCAAATGGGATGTCAAGATGGATTCTTCGACAAAGAAACACCCATGAGTGAACTTGAATATTGAAGTCACAAAGGATACCTAATCCAGGTCATTGGAAGGTGGACGACCAATGACTAATGAAGATTAGATTGCAAGTAGATTTTTGGTTCTGTTTCTTGAACTAGCACTACTAGAAAAATGGTTTATAACGACAAACATTTTCGTCGTTATAAGTCTAAAAGTCGTCGTTAAAACCTTTAACGACGAACAAAGTTCGTCGTGAGTTTTGTCGTAATAGCTTCCGACGTTATTAGTATTAACGTCAACGTTCGTCGTGAATTTTACACGACGAATTTATTGTTCGTCGTTAATTTATTAACGACAAAAAGGTTGTTCGTCGTTATTTATTAACGACAAAAATGTTGTTCGTCGTTATTATGTGTTCAATGACGTCGAACAAACAGCAAACCGCGACCAACAAAGTTGACGTAAAAAGAGAATCAAATGAACACAATAATTTTAATTATCGTCCAACAACGACAAAATATTTCGACGTTAATGTGACTATAAAATAAATATAGTTTGTCATAAATATGAAAAATATATATAACCTACAATTCATTCAAAACCATAAAAAGTATATAGAATAATACACTAAATTTCTCACAGCAATCCCCGTTGATTATTGTGCTCCTCTTTCTCACTCTTCTCTCTCTGACTTAACTCTAAGTCACTCAAGGATCACTCAACCCTTAAACCCAAAATACAATTGATAACAAACTCTAGTACGTAATAAACCTTATAGCAATAAGGAACTCAAGGAACACTCTTTTTGTAAACTGATTCTCTTAAAACGTTTAAGCTCTCTTAGGATATATTTTGCAATTAAGATCAGTTGTGTGTTTGAAAAAGTGAAAACTCTTTTCCTTTTATAGAGGAGTTTTACCTAAGGTTGGTTATCCATGTTTCCCTCAACTCCCACTAACTGTTACTGCTCAGTAACTTGGGCATAGTTGGAGAGAAACAGGGGAGACCAATTCCAACACTACTTGCACGTTTAATTGGAAAATACTGGGGGAGTTTTAAGGATCATGGAAAATCTTTTGTTTGGAAAACAAGGAAAATATAAATTAGAATCCTATGTTTATATTTATTAAATTCATTTTACTTATTAACAAAGATTTTCTTATTAAAACTCTTTTATAATTACAGTTAATATTTTCAATTAAAAACATACCAAAATACTTATGTTCCTTTCGTTCCAAACTACGTATAAACAATATTAAATACTTACATAATCCTAAACATAATCTCGTATGTTATAGTCTTCATGCTTGCACCTTTAGGAAGCTTCACTCGAAGTCTTCACAATTTGTTCCTTCTCTGGAACATCGAGGATCCACACATATATAAGGATCTCGCCTCAGGAACTCGCCTAAGGATCGTGCCTTTCTAAACTTACCAAATGATCAATTCTTCAAGTGTCTGACATGGATCAAGTGACTTGCATATATTCTACTTTGCTTAGTTTATCCAACTTAGGATCTCCCTAACTTAGTTTTATCCTTCAAAGGATATCAGGACTTAATTTACAACATAACATAACCAATAGTCAGGAGTTTGCTTTGTCATCATCAAAACTTTAGGGTCAACAGAAACCTATCAGATTCAGCTTGCAGCGTGACTCATAGTCTCATACTAGTAGATCGAAGTGTTTCAATAACCTAAAAAACTGGTTACATCCTAGACAGTGAAACCAAGCAAAGAGCAAGGACAACACTGCCACAAACAACAAGCCTCAACAACCTAAGACTGAACAGTCCTAGGACTAGCTATAGTGCATACAACCAGTTCCTATCTGGCTCATTGAGTCTATCTTGACAAAGCTAAATAGTTCTATGCTTTACACTATACTTCAAAGATTGAATGATAGCAGTTGCGCGCAGTTGCCCCCTCCCAAACTGAGGTATTTCTAGCTCTCCAAACTGCATAAACCAACCCTGCAATAGCTGCAAAATAATCTTCCTTTTGAAAGCACTTCTGCAATATCTTCTAGTCCAGTTGAGGATCTGAAGGACATTTCTCCTGGTGCAAGAGAGACCCAACAGGTTTGTAACTTCAACCAAACATCCATGAGTGTAGGAGCAATCAAAGAAAAGATGATTGCTTGTTTCTAGGGCAGAACCACAAATGACACATAGGTTATCAGTGCCTATGCCATATTGAAGAAGTCTGGTTTTGGTTTTGTGCCTATCCAACAGAGCTAACCATAGGGAGAATCTATTTTTAGGAACAGAAAATTTGTTCCAAATGTATCTGGCCCACTGGATCCTCTCTGATTGAGTATACAACTTGGTATACATGTTCTTGATAGAGTAAGTAGTAGTAGTAAGCCAGTTAGAGCCACTAAGATTTTCATTACACATCCCCTTGACCTTGCAAATATGTTTTACAGGCCAACTAGCAGCTAGAGAAGGAGAAAACAGCTGCCAATTCTTGTTTTTCACATATAAAGCATGTATCCATTTTACCCATAAGTTATCTTGTTTTTGCTCAATTGCCCAAGCCAACTTTCCCACAGCAGCCTGATTCCACAGAGCTAGATTCCTGAACCCTAAACCACCTTGCTCCTTAGAGTTACAGATTCTATCCCAGGTCACACTACCAGGTCTACCATCATCATAGACTCCAAACCATAAGTAGGATCTACAAATGGCATTGATTTTCTTGATAACAACACTAGGCAGCAGAAATAACTGGCACCAATACACACTGATGCTCATGAGGACTAAATTCACTAATTGCATTCTTCCTGCAAAAGACAAGTGCATTGAGCTCCACACTTTAATTCTAGACACCATTTTCTCCACCAACAAATTACAATCCCCTATCTGGATTTTCTTGGGGCTAATGGGGACCCCTAAGTATCTAAAGGGAAAGTTGTCAATGTTGAAACCAGAGAGACCAATGATGATGTCTTTGGTGTGAGAGTTCAACCCACATCAGTAGATAGATGACTAAAAATAACTTTAAGACAACTCCCTATTGTATTTTGCATTTGAGATAACTCCCTATTTGTAATTTTATCTTATATTATTTTTAAAGGGGGCCTTTTTTTTGGAGGTTTTTTTTTAAAGGGCATAATTGTATCTTTTTCTCTAATTATACTCGATATTTGAATTGATGTTCACAGGGTACCCAATAGGGGGGTACCCGTTCCATAAAATTAGAAGCCGAAACTTGTTACTATAGGTTTCCAATTTAATTACCCAAATCAAAACCGCAAATTCCTAATTAGCAGGTTACTGTTTCAATCAGGTTTCCCTTTTTGCTCACTCCACCATGCATGGATACCATTACACCATAGCTACTCTAAAAGATGGAGTTAAAAGAAGAATGCATTTGTTTTTTCTGATTTGATATAACCTGATTTTTCTAATCTGATCTAATAAGCAATAAGAATAAGATGAAAATAATAGAACCTAAAATTATAAGATTTTAAACTAAAGCTTATCTAGAATAGTTTCATCACTTAGCTTCTACGAGTACATTTTAGACAATGACATGAACATGGTATGTACCTAACTATTGTCAATCATTGTTTTGCTTCATCCAATTATTGTTTTTAATACGAATCTACGTGAGATGGATGTGGTGCAACTAATTACTGGCAACAATAATTAAAATATTGCAGTGTTAAGGTGAGAATACATGCAATATGGAGAACATTAAACAAATACTCAGTATACGCATTAGATGTGTCGTGACTGTCATATAATATATCTCTCTCTTGCTTGTCAAAAAAAAAGTTTTTTATTTTTAAAAAAGAAAAACATAATTATTGAAAAAGTCGTGCATCGTACGGGAACGATTGACAATAGTTAGGTACATACCATGTTCATGTCATTGTCTAAAATGTACTTGTTCAAGCTAAGTGATGAAAACTATTCTAGATAAGCTTTAGAGTAAAATTTTATATATGATCTTAGGTTCTATTATTTTCATCTTATTCTTATTGTTTATTAGGTTAGACTAGAAAAATTAGACTATATCAAGTCAGGAAAAAAAAAGCACTCACAGAAAATAAGGGAGGATGAAGGGTTTTGAGTTCTGCCCCTGAAGATTTTCTTTGGACATGCTCAAAAAAGTGAATTAATACCCGGCTGGTTAGAAAATTGAAGAAACAAGGGAGGAGATATGACAAAGTGATAAAGGTCACGATTTATGACAATTAAATTATTTGTGTCGCAATTACTTTTTTAGTTACATGTATATTATTAGATTGTAATTTTTATTTTTAAATATAAAAGAAGTATATATTTACTATAAATAAAAATTGTTTTTTTTGTGTGTGTGTATGAACTATCTTATTTAAATATTTTCATAATAAAAATATGGCGCAGATACTTGGTATAACAGACGAGGGATTTGAGGAAGAAACAGAAACCCACTAACATAGCTCAAGTGAGGTTTCATCCTAAAACCAATTGATAATGTGAGGAGTAGCCCACTAAGGTTAAAATTACTACTACGTAGCTCTTTACTTCATCTTCCGAAGTGGGACACAATTACTCACATTTACTTTCTAACAATACTAAAAATAATTTGATGAGTCGCGGCCTATCCGCCTATATATATGACACCCTTCACCCTAGCTTGTATTACCATTTAAAGAGTGACATGTAGGATTTTGATGCACATTCATTGTCGCAACTTGTAAACTTTATAATCACCCTTTGCGATAAAATGTACCACTTTAAGAGGCGATTTAACCACTATGATACGGAGTAAATGGTTTGCTTGTGAGTTAGCTCGTGACTTGTGAGTTGATGAGGTTCAAGTGTACGTAAAATGAGAGTGATGGATAGCTCAGTTGGTTAGAGCTTCCATTCCGGTTGCAGGTGATCCTGGGATCGATTCCCATCCCCGCCCTTGTGGCTCATTTGAAAAAATAAAAAATAAAAATTGTACGTAAAATGTATTGAATGATTGCATGCATGAATGAGCTCGAATCCAAAGACATGTTATCTGTGCAGCTAGCAACTCAGGAAGCCAGTGCGAGTCTCACAATTACTCACATGGAATACTGGAGTAATTAATGACGTTACGAGTAAAGGATTAGGTTTTCCCAAATCCTTGTCATCATTTCCGTTTAAAATAAAATAAAATATATCCAAGTCATCATGATCTACAAAAATTACACACTCCTACAGTCCTATCTATATTTTCTTGGGAGTAGAATTATTGTTACCAATCCAAATCCAGTAGTGAATCTGCACGTACTTACTATTATTGGGTTTAAGTTTTACGAATCATATTACAGCCACCTTTTCTGATAATGCATGCATGCATGTCTCTCATAATTAACCCCCTTTTATTTTGTTTTTTTTATTTTAATTTAGGAAAATTTGTCAAAAAGGTCCTTTTAAAACACAAAATTGTGAGAAAGGACCTTTTAAAAAAAAAGTTGTGAACCAAGGCCCAAATTGGATTTTTTGTTGTCAATCAGGACCAAATGTAATTTTCCGGTAGTCAACCACTGCTTTCCGGCGTTGACTGCGCGTGACAAGCACGTGGTTGACTTTTGAACATTTTTTTTTCCTTTTACATCTTCCCTCCAAATTTATCCCCCACCCCAACTAACTTATTAAACTTTTTAAAAAAAAATCGACACCCTCTCTCTCCTGCTGCACTGCCTCTTCTCCCATTTTCTTCTTCCTTTCAAGCTCGAATTTCTGGTCTCAGTTGAAATTAATCAATTCACGAAACCCAATTGTTTTTTCGGTGATTTTCGTACGAGGTAATTCCAAAAGCCCCAATTTTTTTGGTCTCATTTCTCCTTTTCTCTCTCCTCGTTGTTTTGTTCCTCAACGTTACCTCCTCCAAGCTTCTAGATCTTCTTCATCAATTCGTAGCGTAGTGTTAAAATAAAATATTCATAATTTTCCCTTTGGTTTTCGTTGCACTTTGTACCAAGTAAGAGTAAAAGCCCTAATTTTTTTGTCCGATTTCTCCAATTTCTGAACTGTAGAAATTAGGGTTCATAAGCAATTTTTTTTGCTGCACGACAGAATTAGAATTAAATGCGAGAGAAATCTGAAATCAACAAGTGCATCATCAACTTAATGACAACGTTACATCATTTGATCTTAGTACACTGACATTGTGGTCTAGAGAAGGAATCAAGGCTTGGACAACCTCAAGAGCGAGACTCTCTACGAAAAATACATCATAAAAACAGCTTCCTTGCGGTCAAAGGGAGCAAGGTAGCCAATTGGAAGCACCATCTGCAAATAATCAAAAGAACAAGAATTGCGGTTATGATTTGAATAATTGGTTCAACCAAGTCGAGGAAGGAGGCAACCAGAAAGAGAAAGGAGATTTTTTTATTCAAGTTTTTCTGTAGGCAGTAGTTAAGGGGGGAAATGGGAGGGGAAATTTTAAAAAAACTAAATAATATTCGTTCCTAAGGTCACGTGTGGTGCACGCATCGTTCAACGCGCCGAGAATTAGGTTTGACTGCCGGAAAATGAGTCTTGGTCCCTATTCACAACAAAAATCTGATTTGGATCCTATCTCACAACTTTTTTTTTAAAAGGTCCTTTATCACAATTTTTTGCTTATAAAAGGTCCTTTTTGACAAAAATCCTTTAATTTATCATTATATTTTAGTTATGGAGTAGGTTTTTTAGAAGCTACACATGTCCGACAGAAGGAGTACTTCCCTTGGGATATTTAAGGGGCGTTTGATTAGGGGTCTCATAAAAGGAAATGATGTGTTTTTATTCCATTTATTGTTGCTTGTTTGATGGTTCTTCTTTCTCATCTCCTTTACCCCGCTTTTCTTTTTCACTTACCCCCAAATCCCTCTACAATGATACTCTTTCCCTTAAGGTTTTCTATTCCCTTTCCCAATACCATCCTCTTTTCATAAATATAATAATAATAATAATTAGAAAATATATAATAATAATAATAATACTAATACTAATAATCATAATATTATTTGTGTGCCCTCCCTAGCTGCGCTCCCGAACCGAACAAGAACAGTTTAGAACTCAAAGTGTATTCCCTCCGTAGATAGTTCACAACATGTTCGGATCCGCCTTAGATTTAATTAACTAGAATTCAACCTAAGTTTTAAGTTATTCGAATATAATTTGTAGCCAATTATTAGCTTTAGTTTCAACCTTAAACTATATGAATACTTGAATTGGGTAATTATAAATGTGAATACCATCACCTATT
>NW_026614494.1:12500-22500 GCF_020520425.1 Spinacia oleracea | reverse complement strand
CCCTCCGTAGAAAGTCCACAGCACGTCCGGATCCGCCTTAAGATTGACCAACTAGAATCGCCTTAAGGTACTCAGAAAATTCGGCACTTTTGAGCAAGATGTGTGTTTGATTTCTCTCAAAAACTCACTTTGAATACTTAAAACTTGTGTATAAATTATGACCCCTAGCCTTTATTTAGAGTTATGGAAAAGGAATCGTAATCCTAGTAGGATGAGAATAATTGGAATTAGAATTCTACATGAATTCTATTAATCAATTTATCCAATAGGAATAGACTTTAATCATACACTGACTCTTGCAGATTCAGGAACTCGCATGAGCTCAACTCACACACACACGGCAGCCACAAGGGTGCCCACGCATGCGAGCAGAGCCAGCAGCGCGGCCCACGCATGCGTGGCCTTGTGCGCGCTGGGCTGTGGCTCGTGCGTGCTTGCTGGGCGACGGCCTGGCTTCGTGCTGGGCCTTCGTCCGGCAGGCCTCGTCCGATGCTAATTCGTACGATACGCTTCCGATTAAATTTCCATTCCGGAATCTATTTCCGATACGAACAATATTCATATTTCCGATTCCGGAAATATTCCGATTCTGACAATTTTTTCCGTTTCCGGCAATATTTCGATTCTGGTAATATTTCCATTTCCAATAATATTTTCCGATACGTACCATGTTTCCGTTTCCGGCAACATCTACGACTTGGATAATATTCATATTTCCGATACGATCCATATTTCCGTTTCCGGCAATATCATCGTTTCCGGAGTATTCATTCTTGCCTGTGACGATCTTAGCTCCCACTGAAACCAAGATCCGTCGGTTCCGAATATCATAGATGGAGTATTTAATGCCATTAAATACTTGATCCGTTTACGTACTATTTGTGTGACCCTACGGGTTCAGTCAAGAGTAAGCTGTGGATTAATATCATTAATTCCACTTGAACTGAAGCGGCCTCTAGCTAGGCATTCAGCTCACTTGATCTCACTGAATTATAACTGTAATTAATACTGAACGCATTATTAGACTAACATAGAATGCATACTTGGACCAAGGCATTATTTCCTTCAGTCTCCCAGTTGTCCTTAGGGACAAGTGTGCATTTCCTAATTCCTTGGTCGCTCGATGCTTGCTCTTGAACATAAGGTAAGAGTTGTCATCCTTATTATGTCCAGAGGTGTTCCTCGTTTCAGAGTTCAACTGATCAATAAACAGATAATCATAGCTATGATTCATCCGAGCACCGGCCATGCATTTCACAGTTTCTAGCTCTCCGAGTGGCCTTGTACAACTTTTAAGCATCTCTTCCCGATTTATGGAGGACAATCCCAATCTTGCGATCTTGAGATTAGACTTCGTTGATAGGTGTATTACCTGAGCGTTGCCTTTATAGCCTCCCTTTTACGGTGCGACGGTTGGTCAACGTCAAAGCAACCAGTTCTCAACAAGGTAATCTCAAATCACTCAGGTATTGAGGATTTAGTGTCTAATAATTAATGAAATTTACTTATGACAGACTTTCATCTCTTACAGTAAAGTTTCATAGGTCTTGTCCGATACCTAGTCTTCCAAAGTAAGTATCTATTCAAATGATTATGACATTGCCATGTCCACATAGTTCAAGAAACAGAACTACTAGTCATCTTGCATTCTAATCGTTCTAACGTTTTCTATGCGTCCAATTTTATAGAAAACTCCGATTAGGGACCATTTTCAACCTTTGACATTCAAGTTCACTTGATAGACATTTCTTAGTCACAGGACTGGCTCCTGACGTCTATCTGAATATATCGTCAAGTTGAAGGGACTCATCATTTAATACCACAAATTAAATGGAACATGAATTCCTTTCATTTATTGTGAATGATTAACCAATAATGTTTTACAAAGATTTAAACTCTAAAACTTTAAAACATTAATCAGAGACATCAAAGCCATTCTCCAATATGCTTGATTCCCATAGCTGCAGTGTGCGAGTTGTGCTTCGCTTGCGGCAGAGGTTTAGTTAATGGATCTGATATGTTGTCATCAGTTCCAATTTTGCTTATCTCGACTTCTTTTCTTTCAACGAACTCTCGTAGAAGGTGAAATCTACGAAGTACATGCTTGACTCTCTGGTGGTGTCTAGGCTCTTTTGCCTGTGCAATAGCTCCGTTATTATCACAATACAGGGCTATTGGTCCTTTAATGGAGGGGACTACACCAAGTTCTCCTATGAACTTCCTTAGCCATATAGCTTCCTTTGCTGCTTCATGTGCAGCAATGTACTCCGCTTCAGTTGTAGAATCCGCAATGGTGCTTTGCTTAGCACTTTTCCAGCTTACTGCTCCTCCGTGAGGCAGAAGACAAACCCAGACTGTGATCTGAAATCATCTTTGTCGGTTTGGAAACTTGCGTCCGTATAGCCTTTAACAATTAATCATCATCTCCACCATAGACCAGGAAGTCATCTTTGTGCCTTTTCAGGTACTTCAGAATGTTCTTGGCAGCAGTCCCAATGCGCCTCTCCTGGGTCTGACTGTATCTGCTCGTAGCACTGAGTGCGTACGCAACATCCGGGCGTGTACATATCATAGCATACATTATTGAACCAATCAATGATGCATATGGAATCCCATTCATTCGTCTACGCTCATCAAGTGTTTTTGGGCACTGAGTCTTGCTTAGAGTCATTCCATGAGACATGGGTAGGTAGCCTCGCTTGGAGTCCGCCATCTTGAACCTATCAAGCACCTTATTGATATAAGTGCTTTGACTAAGTCCAATCATCTTTTTAGATCTATCTCTGTAAATCTTGATGCCCAATATGTACTGTGCTTCTCCTAGATCCTTCATCGAAAAACATTTCCCAAGCCAAATCTTGACAGAGTTCAACATAGGAATGTCATTTCCGATAAGCAATATGTCGTCGACATATAATACTAGGAAAGCCAATTTTGCTCCCACTGACCTTCTTGTATACACAAGATTCGTCCGCGTTCTTGATGAAACCAAGTCACTGACCGCTTCATCAAAAACGATATTCCAGCTCCTGGATGCCTGCTTCAATCCGTAGATTGAATTTCTTAGCTTGCATACCTTTTTAGCATTCTTTGGATCCTCAAAACCTTCAGGCTGTGTCATAAACACAGTTTCTGTTAAAACGCCGTTAAGGAAAGCAGTTTTTGACATCCATCTGCCATATTTCGTAATCGTAATATGCAGCGATTGCTACATTATTCGAATAGACTTTAGCATTGCAACTGGTGAAAAGGTTCATCGTAATCCACACCGTGGACTTGCCTGTAACCTTTTGCAACCAATCTAGCTTTGAAAACTTCAAGTTTCCCATCCTTGTCCTTTTTCAGTTTGAAAACCCATTTGCTTCCAATGGCTTGGTAGCCATCTGGCAAATCGACCAAATCCCATACTTGGTTTTCAGACATGGAGTCTAATTCAGATTGCATGGCTTCTTGCCATTGCTTGGAGCTAGGGCTCGTCATAGCTTGCTTGTAAGTCGCAGGTTCATCACTTTCAAGTAATAGAACGTCATAGCTCTCGTTCGTCAAAATACCTAAGTACCTTTCCGGTTGAGATCTATATCTTTGCGATCTACGCGGGGTAACATTTCTAGATTGACCATGATTCTCACCAGATTCTTCTAAAGATCTCTGAGTTTCATCCTGAATGTCATCTTGAGCATTCTCTAGAGTTTGTTGTTCGACTCGAATTTCTTCGAGGTCTACTTTTCTCCCACTTGTCATTTTGGAAATGTGATCCTTCTCCAAAAAGACACCATCTCGAGCAACAAACACTTTGTTCTCAGATGTATTGTAGAAGTAATACCCCTTTGTTTCCTTTGGATAGCCCACAAGGATACATTTTGTCAGATTTTGGATGAAGTTTGTCTGAAATTAATCGTTTGACGTATACTTCACATCCCCAAATCTTAAGAAAAGACACATTTGGAGGCTTTCCAAACCATAATTCGTATGGAGTCTTTTCGACAGCTTTAGACGGAGCTCTATTATAGTGAGTGCAGCTGTATTTAGTGCATGTCCCCAAAATTCTAATGGAAGTTCGGCCTGACCCATCATTGACCCTGACATGTCTAGCAAGGTTCTGTTCCTCCGTTCTGACACAACCGTTCCATTGTGGTGTTCCAGGAGGAGTCACTTCTGATAGAATTCCACATTCTTTCAGATGGTCATCAAATTCATAGCTCAGATATTCACCGCCTCTATCAGACCGCAGTGCCTTAATCTTCTTGCCTAATTGATTCTCTACTTCACTCTGAAATTCCTTGAATTTGTCAAAGGATTCAGACTTATGCTTCATTAGTAGACATAACCATACCTACTGAAGTCATCAGTGAAAGTGATAAAGTAGCTGAAACCACCTCTAGCATTTGTACTCATTGGTCCACATACATCTGTATGGATTAAACCAATAGTTCATTTGCTCTTTCTCCAACTTTAGAGAAAGGTTGCTTTGTCATTTTGCCAAGTAAACATGATTCGCATTTACCATAATCCTCTAAGTCAAATGGTTCTAGAATTCCTTCCCTTTGAAGTCTTTCTAAGCGTTTCAAGTTATATGGCCTAATCGACAATGCCACAGATAGGTGAGATCTGAATCATCCTTTTTGGCCTTTTTGGTATTTATGTTATATACTTGTTTGTCGTGATCTAATAAATAAAGTCCATTGACTAATCTAGCAGATCCATAAAACATCTCTTTAAATAAAACGAACAACTATTGTCTTTTATTATAAAGGAAAATCCCTTAGCATCTAAGCAAGAAACTGAAATGATGTTTTTAGTAAGACTTGGAACATGGAAACATTCTTCCAGTTCCAAAACTAGCCCGGAGGGCAACGACAAATAGTAAGTTCCTACGGCTAATGCAGCAATCCGTGCTCCATTTCCCACTCGTAGGTCGACTTCACCCTTGCTTAACTTTCTACTTCTTCTTAGTCCCTGTGGATTGGAACATAAGTGTGAGCCACAACCAGTATCTAATACCCAAGAAGTTGAATTAGCAAGTATACAGTCTATAACGAAAATACATGAAGATGGAACGACTGTTCCGTTCTTCTGATCTTCCTTAGCTTTGGACATTCTCTTTTGTAATGGCCTATTCCATCACAATAAAGACAGCTTGATGTGGACTTGTCCTGCTTTGATTTAGCATTGCCCTTGGACTTTCCACCTTTCTTGAATGGTCTCTTTCTAGCCTTGAGTAAATCTTTGGCTTCACAGTCCAGTACTATTTCAGCCTTTCTGACAAGGTGAATAAATTCTGCAACTGTTTCTTCTCTTGGTTCACTTAGGTATTGTTGCTTGAAGCGACCAAACCCACTGTGTAGTGAATTGAGCAAGACAGAGACTGCCAATCCTTTCGCTTATTGGTGTTCCTAGTAGACTTAGGCGATCCAAAATATGAACACATAAGATCCACATGGAACCTCAGTGGGACTCCTACCCTCTGTTTAGTGCGAAGGAGCTGAACATGTGTTTCTGGACCTCCATCCTATAACACCTGTTGGGAGAACTAACCTTTAGCCCAGACATTGATTCAATCAAACTATGGACGTTCAGGTCCCTGTCCTCCGTACTTCCTACGACAGATATCCCTCAGATTCTGATGAGCGTAAAAGGTTCATAGGCTACAAACCTTCTAGCCCAATCATCAGGGGATATTGTTCAGCATGAGACTCATAACCTTTTTGAGATCCGCATCCCAGGCGTAAATCTCTCAGGGGTCATGTCTCTGGCATAGTAGCTTGGCATGGGATGGATAGTACATACTCAAGTCCATTGAGTTTGACTATTTCAACTAGCTAGCTTCCCATTCAAGAAATTGTCAGGTTCAGCTTGACCATAAGCTCAGAACCCATGATGAGTTTTGATTGTTGTTTGCCATATTAAAACTACAATTGAAAAGAATAAACAAATAAATAAACCATTCACAGTTTCTCTTAATAAACTTAAATTCTAGCATTCATGCATAATTCAATGTTTATTAAGCATTTATTCAAGTTATGTGTTCCGGCAGGTGTGCATAAAATGATTCCAAGATCCTAAAATCATTGAAGAACTAAGCACAGTTTGTCGACTTAATCCTAGACATCTTAGGTAAGCAAAAGCCTTTTGCTAATAGTCTAGAAACTATTCTTGGGTTGATAGGTACGTCTAAGAACTTATTAGGTAAACCCTCGAATTGCCACGACATAAAGGACTCCTTACTTATATCGTTGAGTTTCACCAAAACTAACATGTACTCACAATTATTTGTGTACCTTGCCCCTTTAGGACCAATAAGTAACACCTCGCTGAGCGGAAAACTATTACTAGATTGATGTAAAAGGATATCCAAGCAAGTGTATATTTTGGCATGGCACCTTTTAACTCAATTTTTAAGTTGGAACTTAAGGCTCTTACTATGTTGGTTAGATTTTAAGTGAACTAAAATCCTTAATCATGCAACATAATCAAGCTTTTGATCTCATGCATTTTAAGACATATTTAAAGCAATAAATAACTTAAAACATGCATAAGATATTTGTGATCTAGTATGGCCCGACTTCATCTTGAAGCTTTGACTTCAAAGTCCGTCTTGAAAATCTCCGTGGGAGGCACCATTTTCTTCAAATAGGATAAGCTATAACTAATTACAACTATTTGATGGTACGCAGACCATATTTGAATTGAAAAATAACTTTGGTGCTTTAGACCAATTACATTCAAATTAATGGTACGCAGACCATATTTTCTATCCTATTTGGGCCATACTAGTCACTTCATAACCTGCAAAACAGTACATATACAATATATACCATTCACCCATTCATTATCATGAATGGCCACATAGCTGGTTAGTTAAAACATTATGCATCACGTAAACATTTGCAGCAATTAATCAAGGGCACCAATAATCTACCAATTATTCAGTCCTTATTAATTCTAATCGAGTTGTTTTAACCTTAAGGATTTGTAGACCTAATCAAGAGTTTATGACTAAAAAGTGCTCCCACTCAAACCAATAAATTCATATGCTTTACTAATTTTAAACATAAAATTGTATTTCTAGTCTAACCGGAAACATACAAATTTAATTAAAATTTAAAGCTCATATAAATTTATATTGAATCCAAAAATTTAATTTAATTTCAGTCGCATTTAAATTAATTCATGATTTTAATTTTAGTAAAATAATTAGAATAATTCCATTTATTATATTATAATATTCAAAATTAAATCCAAGAAATTAATTCAAATTATTAATTTTAAAATTAATTAAAATTACGTGAACTGAAATTTCAAATTAACATTCAAAACGATCTAATCGAAACGCAAACAACCCCCTACGCGTTGCACGCCCATGGGCCGTACGCACACAGCCATTGCTGGCCATGTGCGCGCAGCCCATGCGCTCGTTGCATAGCTGCTGCTGTTCCCATACGCAAGCCTCCGCACAGCGCCCACCGCACGCGAGCTATCGCTCGCAGCGCGAGCGCGCGTTCGCTCGCTGGCGCGCGAGATCGCTCGCTGTGTGCGCGCGAGCCATCGCGCGCTGGGGCGCGATCGTCGCTGCGCTGGCGCGCGAGCATCGCTCGCTGGTGCGCGAGATCGCTCGCTGGTGTGCGCGAGCCATCGCTCGCTGGGCGCGAGATCGCTCGTGGTGCGCGCGAGTGATGCTGTGCGCAGCGCTCGTGGCACGCGAGCTTGCGCTCGCTGCGCGCGAGGCTGCGCGCTCTTGTGCGAGGCAGCGCGCGTTGTGGCGCAGCTCGCTTGCTGCCCACACGCGACTGCCTTGGCTCGCCCCTCGCCCATGCCCATTCGTCATTGCTCGTGGCACACGACACAAGGCAGGGTGCTGCCTTGTGCTCGTGCACTACGCCCTGCTCATTGCATTCGTGCCGCACGGGCGACGAGCTCCCTTGCTCGTCGTCGCATGCCCGCATTATACAACACCCCTTAAGGGTAACACGAAGCGTCCATTGCTTCGTGCGTGCAAGTTATTTGAACGAATCGCATAAAAATTTAAAATTTATATTTAAAATTAATGACAAATTAATAAATATTATTAATTTCATAATTTTAGGGCGAAAAATCGAAAATTTATTATCCAATTGATTTCCGATTGATATGGATTCAAGTCTAGGTCATAAAAATTTAAAATTTATCGTAAATTTACAATTTTTATGGTGGTTTTTAATCATAGGTTTCTAATTAAATTACAATTAATTATGAAAATCAAATTAATTCTAATTATTCTAATTTTCAACAATTAATCATAATTACAAATTAGATTGCATAATTAACAAGACTAGGCATTCAAACTTGTTAAACATATGCAGTAGGTCAATCAAAAATTCAAGATTTATCAACAGGAATCGCAAATATTAATTTAACATCTTAAATTTACGAAATTTTGCATCCGAAAAACTAAAACCTTCGAAAAGTCATAGTTAGGCTTCGAATTTGAGAATTCTGGGTTCGGCAGAAAAATACTATTTTTGTCAAAATTTTAGAATGCCTTTTACATGCGAATTGACACAAAAATCACTCAATTCGGATGAGTAATGAAGAAACATGCCGAAAACTGCGTACATATAATTAAATAAACGCAATTGCAATTAATTAACAATTACGAAAATTAATCACCCCTTTTAATTCTTGCAAATTGTAATATTAACCATGTTCATGCAATTTAGATTATGAAAATAATAAGGGGCTCGTGATACCACTGTTAGGTTATGATACATATGACAATTACATAGATCATGCGGAAACAACCATTAACCCAGGAAACATATTATTTACACATAATCATATAGCATAATTAGATGCATACTCTTTGTTGCGTGCCTTCCCTAGCTGCGCCCGAACCGAACAAGAACAGTCTTTTAGGACTCCAAGTGTCGTCCCTCCGTAGAAAGTCCACAGCACGTCCGGATCCGCCTTAAGATTGACCAACTAGAATCGCCCTTAAGGTACTCAGAAAATTCGGCACTTTTGAGCAAGATGTGTGTTTGATTTTCTCTCAAAAACTCACTTTTGAATACTTAAAAACTTGTGTATAAATTATGACCCCTAGGCCTTTATTTATAGAGTTATGGAAAGGAATCGTAATCCTAGTAGGATGCGAATTAATTGGAATAGAATTCTACATGATTCTACTTAATCAATTTATCCAATGGAATAGACATTTAATCATACACTGACTCTTGCAGATTCAGGAATCTCGCATGAGCTCAAACTCACACACACACGGCAGCCACAAGGGCTGCCCACGCATGCGAGCAGCAGCCCACGCAGCGCGGCCCACGCATGCGTGGCCTGTGCGCGCTGGGCTGTGGCGTGCGTGCTTGCTGGGCGACGGCCTGCTTCGTGCTGGGGCCTTCGTCCGGCAGGCCTCGTCCGATGCTAATTCGTACGATACGCTTCCGATTAAATTTCCATTTCCGGAATCTATTTCCGATACGAACAATATTCAATATTCCGATTCCGGAAATATTTCCGATTCTGACAATATTTCCGTTTCCGGCAATATTTCCGATTCTGGTAATATTTCCATTTCCAATAATATTTTCCGATACGTACCATGTTTCCGTTTCCGGTAACATCTACGACTTGGATAATATTCATATTTCCGATACGATCCATATTTCCGTTTCCGGCAATATCATCGTTTCCGGAGTATTCATTTCTTGCCTGTGACGATCTCAGCTCCCACTGAAACCAAGATCCGTCGGTTCCGAATATTCATAGATGGAGTATTTAATGCCATTAAATACTTGATCCGTTTACGTACTATTTGTGTGACCCTACGGGTTCAGTCAAGAGTAAGCTGTGGATTAATATCATTAATTCCACTTGAACTGAAGCGGCCTCTAGCTAGGCATTCAGCTCACTTGATCTCACTGAATTATTAACTTGTTAATTAATACTGAACCGCATTTATTAGACTTAACATAGAATGCATACTTGGACCAGGCATTATTTCCTTCAGCAGGCA
>NW_026614493.1:0-29435 GCF_020520425.1 Spinacia oleracea | reverse complement strand
ATTTTATATTACCTTAAAATGCTTATTGAGTTTATGTATGTGGTTATTAAAGCAATGTGTTCACTTTTAATTAATCCAAACCAAAACATACTCGTAGTCCCAAAATAATATTGAGTTTAAGTGCTTTTCCCATCAACACACTATAAGCCTTAGATCATGAGTAATAGGTTCTGCCAAAGCAGGGTGTTTGCTTATAATTCCGGGGATAGATAGGGTAGGTTTTTTGAAACTTAATGTAATGTTAATGTTTGGTTTAACTCAACAAAACTATCAAAAGACAAAGTTTTGGGTTTTGAAGCTAAAGAGATAGGAAAATACAAAGAGTTGTTAACCGTCTACCAAAGAGTTATAATCAGTTATAATAGTAAAATGTTTACTTACCTCGAATACTATAAATTAAAGTAGCAGGGCCAAAGTCCGTTAATTGTAGTGGGAGGGGATCTTGGTTAATTCTTTATTCAATGGGACTTCTAATTTGAATAAAGGGTAGTAGTGATTGAATTTGTTTAATTGCTACTTTTGATAAACATTATAGTGAATTGCTTTACTTTTATGTAGTTATCATGTCTGGTGCAAACAACTCTACTTTTAACTTGCGCGACTCTAATTGAAAAAGACAAACTGAATGCTACCAACTTCCTACAATGGCAAATGGCTGTGAGAATTGTTCTCAGAGCGGAAGGAAAAGAAAGTGTTCTTGACAATCCTCTCCCTGAACCCTTGCCAGAAAATGCTACTGCAGCTCAAAAAGAGAGCTAGACAAACTCTAGAGGATAACTCCTTGCAAGTAACATGCTTGATGCTTGCTTGCATGGAACCAGAGTTATCAAAAACGTTTTGCTGGTCTGGATGCCTACATCATAATCCAGCAACTGAAAACTTGTTTCAGAAAAATGCTAGATTGGAGAGATTTGAAGCAAACTGCAAACTTCTGGATTCCAAGTTGGAAGAGGGGGAAGCCCGTTGGTACGCATGTGTTCGATTTGATTGGACATTTTCAGACCATGGAGAAATTGGGTTTCCTTATCCTAAGGACCTGGCAACTGACATAGTCATCAGATCCTTGCCTGAAGATTTTCATAACTTTAAGTTGAACTTCTACATGCAAGGAGGGGAGGCTACCCTGCAAGAGTTGCATGGTTCACTAATTCAGGCTGAGAGAAACTTACCAAGTAAACCTAAACAGGATGTTTAATGGTTAGTAAAGGTAAGCATTCAAGAAGAAATGGGCTCCCATGAAGAAGAACAAGGGCAAGGTAGTTGCCAATGAGAACTCTTCAACCAAGCCAAAGGCCACTCCCAAGGCTAAGGTAGCTGCTCAACATGAGTGCTACCACTGGCCACAAGATTGGTCATTGGAGAGGAACTGCCCCAAATATCTGGAGGATAAGAAGACTGTGGTGCTTTAACTTCAGGTATCTATGTCATAGAAGTTAATTTAGCTACACTGCTTCTTGGGTATTTGATACCGCTTGTGGATCTCACATTATTGGTAATGTGCAGGGACTACAAAGAAGTAGGAGCTGAGCAAAGGCAAAGTGGAATCTCCGAGTAGGCAATGGAGCAAGAGTTGTCTGCTTTAGCTGTAGGGATTATAGTTTACGCTTGCCTTCTGGTTTTCATATTAGAACTTTATAATTGTTATTACGTTCCAGTTATTACCAAGAACATAATTTCTATTTCCGATTTTGGATTCGGAAGGTTTTTCATTTCAAATTATGAATAATTGTTGTTCGCATATTTGAATGGTATGTTCTATGTCCTCTGCTAAATTATCAAATGGTTTGTATGTACTAGACTTACAACACATATCTATCACATAGAAACAGAAACACAAACCAAATGATTTGAACCCTACTTACCTATGCATTGTCTATTAGGCCACATAAGCTCAAACCGCATAGAGAAACTTCATAAGGATGGAATTCTCAAATCATTTGATTTTGAATCATTTGAAGTATGTGAGTTTTGCTTATGGGGAAAATGACAAAATCTCCTTTCACGGCTCAAGTGAAAGGGCCATGATCTTTTAGCCCTCATACATACTGATTTGTGCGGACCCTATGAGTACTTTGGCTAGGAGAGGGTACGGGTATTTCATTACTTTTACTGATGATGTGAGCAGATTCGATATGTTTACCTCATGCGACATGAAGTCGGATCCTTTGAAAAGTTCAAGGAATTCCAAAATGAAGTACAAAAACCAACTTGGAAAGAAAATTAAAGCATGCGATTCCGATCGTGGTGGTGATATTTATCTCAAGAGTTTGGTGATCATTTGAAAGATTGGGGAATACTTTCGCAATTGACTCCACCAGGGACACCACAATTGAGGGGTTTCCGAAAGAAGAACCGAACTCTATTAGATATGGTTCGTCCTGATGAGTCTTGCTAACCTTCCTGCCTCATTTTGGGGATTTGCGCTGAAACAGCTGCATTCACACTCAAAGAGCTCCGTCCAAAGCAGTAGAAAAGACGCCATATATGAATGTGGACTGAAAAGTTCCGAAATTGTCTTTTCTAAGGACATGGGGTTGTGAAGTTTATGTAAAACGTGTACTTTCTGATAAGCTTCAACCCAAGTCCGATAAGTGTCTTTTTGTGGGTTACCCCAAAACAGACTAAGGATACTACTTTCTACAACCAAAGCGAAAACAAAGTGTTTGTTGCTCGCGATGGTGTCTTTCTGGAAAAGGAGTTTATTTCCAGAAAAACAAGTGGGAGTAATGTATATCTCGAAGAAATTCGAGATGAGCAACAAATGGATGAGGTTCACACCTCGTCAGAGACGACCCAACATGAAAATGCTCAGGAGGCGGTGCATTCCATTCATGCGCCTTCTACCGTCCCACTGGAGATAATCCATGCGAAGTCCCTCAACCTAATGAGGTGGAAACTTCTCCTGTTGTACCCCAACGTAGGTCTAGTAGGACTGTCATGGTATTGACTATGATGAACCTTCTCACCAGTAGCCATGCTGAATCCATTAGGATAATTCTTGCGATTGCTGCCTTTCATGACTATGAGATCTGGCAGATGGACGTCAAAACCGCTTTCTTGAATGGGTTTCTTGAAAGAGGATGTGTACATGACACAACCACAGGTTTTGAAGATCCAAACAGTCCAAGAAAAGTTTGCAAACTTAAGAAGTCCAGTTATGGGCTTAAGCAAGCATCCCGGAGTTGGAACCTCAGATTTGATGAGGCAGTCAAATCTTTGGCTTCCTCAGAAATGAAGAGGAATCTTGTATATACAAGAAGTTGAGTGGGAGTAGTATTGCTTTCCTAGTCTGTATGTGGATGACATACTTCTCATAGGAAACGACAAGACCATGCTTGAGTCAGTCAAGGAATGGCTTAAAAGTTGTTTTTCCATGAAAGACCTAGGAGAAGCTGAATACATCTTGGGAATAAGGATCCATAGAGATAGATCCAAAAGGCTGATTGGACTTAGCCAAGAGACTTATATTGATAAGGTTCTTACAAGGTTCAAGCTGGAAAACTCCAAAAGAGGTTTCATTCCCATGCAACATGGCATTTCACTTGGCAAGACTCAGTGTCCTTTGACACCTGATGATGTTCCTTATGCCTCTGCAGTAGGGTCCATTATGTATGCCATGGTATGCACTCGACCGGATGTTGCATATGCTTTGAGTATGTGCAGCAGATACCAGTCAAACCCAGGAGAGGCGCACTGGATGGCAGCAAGATATCCTTAAGTACTTAAGAAGGACTAAGGATGATTTCTTGGTCTATGGTGGAGATAATGAGTTGGTTGCCACTGGATACCCCGATGCAAGCTTCCAAAGTGACAAAGATGATTTCCGATCACAATCTGGTTTCATTTTTGTCTAAATGGAGGGGCTGTGAGCTGGAAGAGTTCTAAGCAGAGTACCATCGCAGATTCTACAACAGAGGCTGAGTATATTGCAGCAAGTGATGCAGCAAAAGAAGCTGTTTGGATCAAAAAGTTCATTAGTGAACTTGGTGTAGTTCCTAGCATTGAAAATGGCATTGAGTTGTATTGTGACAACAATGGTGCCATTCCCAGTCCAAGGAACCCAGATCGCACCAAAAATCCAAACATGTGCTCAGGAGATTCCATCTTATTCGAGAGATCGTTGAAAGAGGGGATGTGAAAGTAAGCAAGGTTCATACTGAGGATAACGTGGCTGATCCTCTGACTAAACCGCTTGCTCAACCTAAGCATGAGAGTCATACTAGGTCTATGGGGCTTAGGCATATGGGAGAATGGCTTTAGTTTGTTTACTTTATGTTTACAATTGTAAAGACATTTATTATGTTTTGAATGTTTATCAATAAAAGTTCATTCTTATTTAATTGTTTGGTTTAGTATTAAATAAAATGTCCAAATAACTTGTGTTTTTCAAATAGGATTATCGAAAACGTTTTTGATAATGAACCCTATAAAGTGAACTGAAATCACAACTTATTAAGTCCCTAGTATGAATCACTAATTGGACATAAGTGATTTATGAGAAGACTAGCATGTAATTAATTGATAGTGCAGTTCCATGGGCTATGGAGACTAGGGATGTCTAATTGATTATATGGATGTGTACTTGATGCATTGAGACTTGACCTAACTAGATTCTAAAAGTAGAATCAAAATTCTATATTAGTGGATTCCTTAGACATGAGTATGTCTTAATAACCATGAGACAATTAGTTAAACCTTGACTCTTTTAAACGCCGCGCCGTAAAAGGAGGTTATAAAAGCAGTGATCAGGTGGGCTAAGAATTGAGTGGGAGTTATGGTCATACAAGAGTGAATAAGTCCTCCTATTTGATAGGAATGGTGTCTGGGCCTCTTGATGAGCGAGAACTGAAAAATTGCATGGCCATGCGGAATGGGATTGAAATGTTAATCTTTATTTGAACAGTTCGAACTCGGCGATCAAGAAACTAGAATTTGAGAATAACAGTGTGTTATCAAATTTTGGCATTAAGAGACTTAAGGAATTTAGCATTGCTTTCTTGTCTTCGGTCAAGTGGGAGATTGAAGGAATTATGTCCTTAGACATTTTCGGCAATTACTAAATACAAATAGGAATTAATTATGAAGATAATAAGTTAATTATTTTAGTAATCATATTTGCTTGCTAGAGAATAAATGTGATTAGTAGGACAATATTGATTGGACCTACAACTAAAATAATTTAATCCTATAAGGTCACACATATAAGCACTAATTGGAATGGGCCCAAAGGCCCGATGGCAACCGGTCTATTAAGGGAAAGAATGTTGGGCTTTGGTTTTGTGTTAACCTAAAACTCTCACATTATAATAGTTATAATGTCAGGGATTTAGAAATCACGTTCATTCAATATCTGACAAAAGGAAAACACAAAAACCCTAATTCTATTTCTCTGAAACGCCGTTCTTCCCAAACAAAGCAAGAGATTGATCGTGATCGTTCTCTTCCGTACTAGCATACGTGGGATTCAATTGGTGCTTGTGGACTAAGTAGAGGAGCAACAAGTGGGGCTCTAAGATCTTTGAAGCTTGCATACGAACGGGAGAACACGCTACAAAGGTGATTATTCTTTCGACTTAATCTGATCTATATTATTGTTATACATGTGATCCTGTGATAGATGTTAGGAAATTGTTTCCTGAAATTCCGCTTTATGCATCTATATGTTCCTACAAAGGCATGACCCAAGAAAGGTAAGCAAGGGCACGACATGGCCCAAGCAAGGTAAGCATGACCCAAGAAAGGTAAGCAAGGGCACGACATGGCCCAAGCAAGGCAAGGCATGACCCAAGAAAGGTAAGCAAGGGCACGACATGGCCCAAGCAAGGTAAGCATGACCCAAGAAAGGTAAGCAAGGGCACGACATGGCCCAAGCAAGGTAAGCATGACCCAAGAAAGGTAAGCAAGGGCACGACATGGCCCAAGCAAGGCAAGGCATGACCCAAGAAAGGTAAGCAAGGTCACGACATGCCCCATACAAGGTAAGCAAGTCCCAAGAAAGGTAAGCAAGGGCAGGACATGGCCCAAGCAAGGCAAGGCATGACCCAAGAAAGGTAAGCAAGGGCACGACATGGCCCAAACAAGGTAAGCATGACCCAAGAAAGGTAAGCAAGGGCACGACATGGCCCAAGCAAGGTAAGCAAGACCCAAGAAAGGTAAGCAAGGGCACGACATGGCCCAAGCAAGGCAAGGCATGACCTAAGAAAGGTAAGCAAGGGCACGACATGGCCCAAGCAAGGTAAGCATGACCCAAGAAAGGTAAGCAAGGGCACGACATGGCCCAAACAAGGTAAGCAAGACCCAAGAAAGGTAAGCAAGGGCACGACATGGCCCAAGCAAGGCAAGGCATGACCCAAGAAAGGTAAGCAAGGGCACGACATGGCCCAAGCAAGGTAAGCATGACCCAAGAAAGGTAAGCAAGGGCACGACATCGCCCAAGCAAGGCAAGGCATGACCCAAGAAAGGTAAGCAAGGGAACGACATGGCCCAAGCAAGGCAAGGCATGACCCAAGAAAGGTAGCAAGGGCACGACATGGCCCAAGCAAGGTAAGCATGACCCAAGAAAGGTAAGCAAGGGCACGACCTGGCCCAAGCAAGGTAAGCATGACCCAAGAAAGGTAAGCAAGGGCACGACATGGCCCAAACAAGGCAAGGCATGACCCAAGAAAGGTAAGAAGGGCACGACATGGCCCAAGCAAGGTAAGCATGACCCAAGAAAGGTAAGCAAGGCACGACATGGCCCAAGCAAGGCAAGGCATGACCCAAGAAAGGTAAGCAAGGGCACGACATGGGCCAAACAAGGTAAGCATGACCCAAGAAGGTAAGTAAGGGCACGACATGGCCCAAGCAAGGCAAGGCATGACCCAAGAGAGGTAAGCAAGGGCACGACATGGCCCAAGCAAGGCAAGGCATGACCAAGAAAGGTAAGGAAGGGCACGACATGGCCCAAACAAGGTAAGCATGACCCAAGAAAGGTAAGCAAGGGCACGATATGGCCCAAGCAAGGCAAGGCATTTTAGGTTATGATTCATATGACAGTTCATAAATCATGCGGAAAAACCATAAAGCCAGGAAACATATTATTTACACATAATCATTTAGCATAGTTTAGATGCATACTCTTTGTTGCGTGCCTTCCCTAGCTGCGCCCGAACCGAACAAGAACAAGTCTTTAGGACTCCAAGTGTCGTCCCTCCGTAGATAGTCCACAGCACGTCCGGATCCGCCTTAAGATTGACCAACTAGAATCGCCCTTAAGGTTCTAATATTTTCGGTTGGGTAGGCAAGAATATTGGCTGATTTTTCTGCTTAAAATCTTAGTTTTGAATACTTAAAAACTTGTATATAAATAATGACCCCTAGGCCTTTATTTATAGAGTTATGGAAAAGGAATCGCAATCCTAGTAGGATACGAATTAATTGAAATTAGAATCCTACATGAATTCTATTTAATTAATTTATCTAATTAGGAATAGGAATTTAATCACACACTAACTCTTGCAGTTTTAGGAATCTCGCATGAGCACAAACTCACACACACACACGGCAGCCACAAGGGCTGCCCATGCGCATGCGAGCAGCAGCCCATGCAGCGCGGCCCACGCATCCGTGGCCTTGGTGCGCGCTGGGCTTGTGGCGTGCGTGCTTGCTGGGCGATGGCCCGGCTTCGTGCTGGGCCTTCGTCCGGCAGGCCTCGTCCGATGCTAATTCGTACGATACGCTTCCGATTAAATTTCCATTTCCGGAATCTATTTCCGATACGAACAATATTTAATATTTCCGATTCCGGAATTAATTTCCGTTTCGAACAAATATTTAATATTTCCGTTTCCGGAATTATTTTCCGATTCCGGTAATATTTCCGATTCTGACAATATTTCCGTTTCCGGCAATATTTCCGATTCTGGTAATATTTCCATTTCCAATAATATTTTCCGATACGTACCATGTTTCCGTTTCCGGCAACATCTACGACTTGGATAATATTCATATTTCCGATACGATCCATATTTCCGTTTCCGGCAATATCATCGTTTCCGGAGTATTCATTTCTTGCCTGTGACGATCTTAGCTCCCACTGAAACCAAGATCCGTCGGTTCCGAATATTCATAGATGGAGTATTTAATGCCATTAAATACTTTATCCGTTTACGTACTATTTGTGTGACCCTACGGGTTCAGTCAAGAGTAAGCTGTGGATTAATATCATTAATTCCACTTGAACTGAAGCGGCCTCTAGCTAGGCATTCAGCTCACTTGATCTCACTGAATTATTAACTTGTTAATTAATACTGAACCGCATTTATTAGACTTAACATAGAATGCATACTTGGACCAAGGGCATTATTTCCTTCAGTCTCCCACTTGTCCTTAGGGACAAGTGTGCATTTCCTAATTCCTTTGTCGCTCGATGCTTGCTCTTGAACATAAGGTAAGAGTTGTCATCCTTATTATGTCCAGAGGTGTTCCTCGGTTTCAGAGTTCAACTGATCAAATAAACAGATAATCATAGCCTATGATTCATCCGAGCACGGCCATGCATTTCACAGTTTCTAGCTCTCCGAGTGGCCTTGTACAACTTTTAAGCATCTCTTCCCGATTTATGGGAGGACAATCCCAATCTTGGGATCTTGAGATTAGACTTCGTTTGATAGGTGATTACCTGAGCGTTGCCTTTATAGCCTCCTTTTACGGTGCGACGGTTGGTCAACGTCAAAGCAACCAGTTCTCAAACAAGTAATCTCAAATCACTCAGGTATTGAGGATTTAGTGTCTAATAATTTAATGAAATTTACTTATGACAGACTTTCATCTCTTACAGTAAAGTTTCATAGGTCTTGTCCGATACTAGTCTTCCCAAAGTAAGTATCTATGCAAATGATTATGACATTGCCATGTCCACATAGTTCAAGAAACAGAACTACTAGTCATCTTGCATTCTAATCGTCTAACGTTTTCTATGCGTCCAATTTTATAGAAAACTCCGATTAGGGACCATTTTCAACCTTTGACATTCAAGTTCACTTGATAGACATTTCTTAGTCACAGGACTGGTCCTGACAGTCTATCTTGAATATATCGTCAAGTTGAAGGGACTCATCATTTAATAAACCACAAATTAAATGGAAAAATGAATTTCTTTCATTTATTGTGAATGATTAACCAATAATGTTTTACAAAGATTTAAACTCTAAAACTTTAAAACATTAAACAGAGACATCAAAGCCATTCTCCAATATGCTTGATTCCCATAGCTGCAGTGTGCGAGTTGTGCTTCGCTTGCGGCAGAGGTTTAGTTAATGGATCTGATATGTTGTCATCAGTTCCAATTTTGCTTATCTCGACTTCTTTTCTTTCAACGAACTCTCGTAGAAGGTGAAATCTACGAAGTACATGCTTGACTCTCTGGTGGTGTCTAGGCTCTTTTGCCTGTGCAATAGCTCCGTTATTATCACAATACAGGGCTATTGGTCCTTTAATGGAGGGGACTACACCAAGTTCTCATATGAACTTCCTTAGCCATATAGCTTCCTTTGCTGCTTCATGTGCAGCAATGTACTCCGCTTCAGTTGTAGAATCCGCAATGGTGCTTTGCTTAGCACTTTTCCAGCTTACTGCTCCTCCGTTGAGGCAGAAGACAAACCCAGACTGTGATCTGAAATCATCTTTGTCGGTTTGGAAACTTGCGTCCGTATAGCCTTTAAAAATTAATTCATCATCTCCACCATAGACCAGGAAGTCATCTTTGTGCCTTTTCAGGTACTTCAGAATGTTCTTGGCAGCAGTCCAATGCGCCTCTCCTGGGTCTGACTGGTATCTGCTCGTAGCACTGAGTGCGTACGCAACATCCGGGCGTGTACATATCATAGCATACATTATTGAACCAATCAATGATGCATATGGAATCCCATTCATTCGTCTACGCTCATCAAGTGTTTTTGGGCACTGAGTCTTGCTTAGAGTCATTCCATGAGACATGGGTAGGTAGCCTCGCTTGGAGTCCGCCATCTTGAACCTATCAAGCACCTTATTGATATAAGTGCTTTGACTAAGTCCAATCATCTTTTTAGATCTATCTCTGTAAATCTTGATGCCCAATATGTACTGTGCTTCTCCTAGATCCTTCATCGAAAAACATTTCCCAAGCCAAATCTTGACAGAGTTCAACATAGGAATGTCATTTCCGATAAGCAATATGTCGTCGACATATAATACTAGGAAAGCAATTTTGCTCCCACTGACCTTCTTGTATACACAAGATTCGTCCGCGTTCTTGATGAAACCAAAGTCACTGACTGCTTCATCAAAACGTATATTCCAACTCCTGGATGCCTGCTTCAATCCGTAGATTGACTTCTTTAGCTTGCATACCTTTTTAGCATTCTTTGGATCCTCAAAACCTTCAGGCTGTGTCATAAACACAGTTTCTGTTAAAACGCCGTTTAAGAAAGCAGTTTTGACATCCATCTGCCATATTTCGTAATCGTAATATGCAGCGATTGCTAACATTATTCGAATAGACTTTAGCATTGCAACTGGTGAAAAGGTTTCATCGTAATCCACACCGTGGACTTGCCTGTAACCTTTTGCAACCAATCTAGATTTGAAAACTTCAAGTTTCCCATCCTTGTCCTTTTTCAGTTTGAAAACCCATTTGCTTCCAATGGCTTGGTAGCCATCTGGCAAATCGACCAAATCCCATACTTGGTTTTCAGACATGGAGTCTAATTCAGATTGCATGGCTTCTTGCCATTGCTTGGAGCTAGGGCTCGTCATAGCTTGCTTGTAAGTCGCAGGTTCATCACTTTCAAGTAATAGAACGTCATAGCTCTCGTTCGTCAAAATACCCAAGTACCTTTCCGGTTGAGATCTATATCTTTGCGATCTACGCGGGGTAACATTTCTAGATTGACCATGATTCTCACCAGATTCTTCTAAAGATCTCTGAGTTTCATCCTGAATGTCATCTTGAGCATTCTCTAGAGTTTGTTGTTCGACTCGAATTTCTTCGAGGTCTACTTTTCTCCCACTTGTCATTTTGGAAATATGATCCTTCTCCAAAAAGACACCATCTCGAGCAACAAACACTTTGTTCTCAGATGTATTGTAGAAGTAATACCCCTTTGTTTCCTTTGGATAGCCCACAAGGATACATTTGTCAGATTTTGGATGAAGTTTGTCTGAAATTAATCGTTTGACGTATACTTCACATCCCCAAATCTTAAGAAAAGACACATTTGGAGGCTTTCCAAACCATAATTCGTATGGAGTCTTTTCGACAGCTTTAGACGGAGCTCTATTTATAGTGAGTGCAGCTGTATTTAGTGCATGTCCCCAAAATTCTAATGGAAGTTCGGCCTGACCCATCATTGACCTGACCATGTCTAGCAAGGTTCTGTTCCTCCGTTCTGACACACCGTTCCATTGTGGTGTTCCAGGAGGAGTCAATTCTGATAGAATTCCACATTCTTTCAGATGGTCATCAAATTCATAGCTCAGATATTCACCGCCTCTATCAGACCGCAGTGCCTTAATCTTCTTGCCTAATTGATTCTCTACTTCACTCTGAAATTCCTTGAATTTGTCAAAGGATTCAGACTTATGCTTCATTAGGTAGACATAACCATACCTACTGAAGTCATCAGTGAAAGTGATAAAGTAGCTGAAACCACCTCTAGCATTTGTACTCATTGGTCCACATACATCTGTATGGATTAAACCCAATAGTTCATTTGCTCTTTCTCCAACTTTGGAGAAAGGTTGCTTTGTCATTTTGCCAAGTAAACATGATTCGCATTTACCATAATCCTCTAAGTCAAATGGTTCTAGAATTCCTTCTCTTTGAAGTCTTTCTAAGCGTTTCAAGTTTATATGGCCTAATCGACAATGCCACAGATAGGTGAGATCTGAATCATCCTTTTTGGCCTTTTTGGTATTTATGTTATATACTTGTTTGTCGTGATCTAATAAATAAAGTCCATTGACTAATCTAGCAGATCCATAAAACATCTCTTTAAAATAAAACGAACAACTATTGTCTTTTATTATAAAGGAAAATCCCTTAGCATCTAAGCAAGAAACTGAAATGATGTTTTTAGTAAGACTTGGAACATGGAAACATTCTTCCAGTTCCAAAACTAGCCCGGAGGGCAACGACAAATAGTAAGTTCCTACAGCTAATGCAGCAATCCGTGCTCCATTTCCCACTCGTAGGTCGACTTCACCCTTGCTTAATTTTCTACTTCTTCTTAGTCCCTGTGGATTGGAACATAAGTGTGAGCCACAACCTGTATCTAATACCCAAGAAGTTGAATTAGCAAGTATACAGTCTATAACGAAAATACCTGAAGATGGAACGACTGTTCCGTTCTTCTGATCTTCCTTTAGCTTCAAGCAATCTCTCTTCCAATGCCCCTTCTTCTTGCAGTAGAAGCATTCGGATTCAGAAGTGGGTTGACTGACCTTCCTCTTTGCAGATTTGGCGCCAGTTTGCTTAGTTGGGCTGGCCTTGTTGCCACCTTTCTTAGCATTCCTCTTCTTTCCAGATTTCTTGAACTTGCCCCCACGCACCATAAGCACATCCTGCTTATCACTTTTGAGCGTCTTTTCAGCGGTCTTCAGCATACCGTGAAGCTCAGTGAGCGTTTTGTCCAGACTATTCATACTGTAGTTCAGTTTGAACTGATCATACCCGCTATGAAGAGAATGGAGGATGGTGTCTATAGCCATTTCCTGAGAAAATTGCTGATCCAGCCGACTCATATTCTCAATGAGTCCAATCATTTTGAGAACATGTGGACTTACGGGCTCGCCTTTCTTAAGCTTGGTCTCAAGAATTTGCCTATGAGTCTCGAATCTTTCGACTCGAGCCAGATCTTGGAACATGTTCTTCAACTCACTGATGATTGTGAAAGCATCTGAGTTGATGAACGTTTTCTGCAGATCCGCACTCATGGTGGCGAGCATTAGACATTTCACATCCTTGTTGGCATCAATCCAACGATTGAGGGCTGCCTGAGTGACCCCGTCGCCTGGAGCTTCGGGCATCGCCTCATCTAGGACATGCTCCTTTTCTTCCTGCATAAGAACTATTTGCAAGTTCCTTTGCCAGTCAAGGAAGTTTTTCCCGTTCAACTTCTCCTTTTCGAGAATTGATCGAATGTTGAATGAATTGTTGTTTGCCATATTAAAAACTACAATTGAAAAGAATAAACAAATAAATAACCATTCACAGTTTCTCTTAATAAACTTAAATTCTAGCATACATGCATAATTCAATGTTTATTAAGCATTTTATTCAAGTTATGTGTTCCGGCAGGTGTGAATAAAATGATTCCAAGATCCTAAAATCATTGAAGAACTAAGCACAGTTTGTCGACTTAATCCTAGAACATCTTAGGTAAGCAAAAGCCTTTTGCTAATAGTCTAGAAACTATTCTTGGTTGATAGGTACGTCTAAGAACTTATTAGGTAAACCTATCGAATTTGCCACGACATAAAAGGACTCCTTACTTATATCGTTGAGTTTCACCAAAACTAACATGTACTCACAATTATTTGTGTACCTTGCCCCTTTAGGACCAATAAGTAACACCTCGCTGAGCGAAAACTATTACTAGATTGATGTAAAGGATATCCAAGCAAGTGTATATTTTGGCATTGCACCTTTTAACTCAATTTTTTTTAAGTTTGGAACTTAAGGCTCTTACTATGTTGGTTAGATTTTAAGTGAACTAAAATCCTTAATCATGCAACATAATCAAGCTTTTTGATCTCATGCATTTTAAGACATATTTAAAACAATAAATAACTTAAAACATGCATAAGATATTTGTGATCTAGTATGGCCCGACTTCATCTTGAAGCTTTGACTTCAAAGTCCGTCTTGAAAATCTCCGTGGGAGGCACCATTTTCTTCAAATAGGATAAGCTATAACTAATTACAACTATTTGATGGTACGCAGACCATATTTGAATTGAAAAATAACTTTGGTGCTTTAGACCAATTACATTCAAATTAATGGTACGCAGACCATATTTTCTATCCTATTTGGGCCATACTAGTCACTTCATAACCTGCAAAACAGTACATATACAATATATACCATTCACCCATTCATTATCATGAATGGCCCACATAGCTGGTTAGTAAAACACATTATGCATCACGTAAACATTTGCAGCAATTAATCAAGGGCCCCAATAATCTACCAATTATTCAGTCCTTATTAATTCTAATCAAGTTGTTTTAACCTTAAGGATTTGTAGACCTAATCAAGAGTTTATGACTAAAAGGCGCTCCCACTTAAACCAATAAATTCATATGCTTTACTAATTTTAAACATAAAATTGTATTTCTAGTCTAACCGGAAACATACAAATTTAATTAAAATTTAAAGCTCATATAAATTTATAATTGAATCCAAAAATTTAATTTAATTTCAGTCGCATTTAAATTAATTCATGATTTTAATTTTAGTAAAATAATTAGAATAAATTCCATTTATTATAATTATAATATTCAAAATTAAAATCCAAGAAATTAATTCAAATTATTAATTTTAAAATTAATTAAAATTACGTGAACTGAAATTTTCAAATTAAACATTCAAAACGATCTAATCGTAACGCAAACACCCTACGCGTTGCACGCCCATGGGCCGTACGCACACAGCCATTGCTGGCCATGTGCGCGCAGCCCATGCGCTCGTCGCATAGCTGCTGCTGTCCTATCGCAAGCCTCCGCACAGCGCCCCATCGCACGCGAGCTATCGCTCGCAGTGCGCGCGCGCGAGATCGCTCGCTGGGCGCGCGACATCGCTCGCTGGGCGCGCTGGCTCGCTCGCTGTGCGCGCGAGCCATCGCTCGCTGGGGCGCGACATCGCTCGCTGGGCGAGCGACATCGCGCGCTGTGCGCGCGAGTAGTGCTGGGCGCAGCGCTCGTGGCACGCGAGCCTGCGCTCGCTGCGCGCGAGGCTGCGCGCACTTGTGCGAGGCAGCGCGCGTTGTGGCGCAGCTCGCTTGCTGCCCACACGCGACTGCCTTGGCTCGCCCCTCGCCCATGCCCATTCGTTCATTGCTCGTGGCACACGACACAAGGCAGGGCTGCTGCCTTGTGCTCGTGCACTACGCCCTTGCTCATTGCATTCGTGCCGCACGGGCGACGAGCTCCCTTGCTCGTCGTCGCATGCCTGCATTATACAACACCCCTTAAGGGTAACACGAAGCGTCCATTGCTTCGTGCGTGCAAGTTATTTGAACGAATCGCATAAAAATTTAAAATTTATATTTAAAATTAATGACAAATTAATAAATATTATTAATTTCATAATTTTAGGGCGAAAAATCGAAAATTTATTATCCAATTGATTTCCGATTGATATGGATTCAAGTCTAGGTCATAAAAATTTAAAATTTATCGTAAATTTACAATTTTTATGGTGGTTTTTAATCATAGGTTTCTAATTAAATTACAATTAATTATGAAAATCAAATTAATTCTAAATTATTCTAATTTTCAACAAATTAATCATAATTACAAATTAGATTGCATAATTAACAAGACTAGGCATTCAAACTTGTTAAACATATGCAGTAGGTCAATCAAAAATTCAAGATTTATCAACAAGAATCGCAAATATTTAATTTAACATCTTAAATTTACGAAATTTTGCATTCGAAAAACTAAAACCTTCGAAAAGTCATAGTTAGGCTTCGAATTTGAGAATTCTGGGTTCGGCAGAAAAATATTATTTTTGTCAAAATTTTAGAATGCCTTTTACATGCGGAATTGACACAAAAATCACTCAATTCGGATGAGTAATGAAGAAACTGCCGAAAAACTGCGTACGTATAATTAAATAAACGCAATTTGCAATTAATTAACAATTACGAAAATTAATCACCCCTTTTAATTCTTGCAAATTTGTAATATTTAACCATGTTCATGCAATTTAGATTATGAAAATAATAAGGGGCTCGTGATACCACTGTTAGGTTATGATTCATATGACAGTTCATAAATCATGCGGAAAAACCATAAAGCCAGGAAACATATTATTTACACATAATCATTTAGCATAGTTTAGATGCATACTCTTTGTTGCGTGCCTTCCCTAGCTGCGCCCGAACCGAACAAGAACAAGTCTTTAGGACTCCAAGTGTCGTCCCTCCGTAGATAGTCCACAGCACGTCCGGATCCGCCTTAAGATTGACCAACTAGAATCGCCCTTAAGGTTCTAATATTTTCGGTTGGGTAGGCAAGAATATTGGCTGATTTTTCTGCTTAAAAATCTTAGTTTTGAATACTTAAAAACTTGTATATAAATAATGACCCCTAGGCCTTTATTTATAGAGTTATGGAAAAGGAATCGCAATCCTAGTAGGATACGAATTAATTGAAATTAGAATCCTACATGAATTCTATTTAATTAATTTATCTAATTAGGAATAGGAATTTAATCACACACTAACTCTTGCAGTTTTAGGAATCTCGCATGAGCACAAACTCACACACACACACGGCAGCCACAAGGGCTGCCCATGCGCATGCGAGCAGCAGCCCATGCAGCGCGGCCCACGCATCCGTGGCCTTGGTGCGCGCTGGGCTTGTGGCGTGCGTGCTTGCTGGGCGATGGCCCGGCTTCGTGCTGGGCCTTCGTCCGGCAGGCCTCGTCCGATGCTAATTCGTACGATACGCTTCCGATTAAATTTCCATTTCCGGAATCTATTTCCGATACGAACAATATTTAATATTTCCGATTCCGGAATTAATTTCCGTTTCGAACAAATATTTAATATTTCCGTTTCCGGAATTATTTTCCGATTCCGGTAATATTTCCGATTCTGACAATATTTCCGTTTTCGGCAATATTTCCGATTCTGGTAATATTTCCATTTCCAATAATATTTTCGATACGTACCATGTTTCCGTTTCCGGCAACATCTACGACTTGGATAATATTCATATTTCCGATACGATCCATATTTCCGTTTCCGGCAATATCATCGTTTCCGGAGTATTCATTTCTTGCCTGTGACGATCTTAGCTCCCACTGAAACCAAGATCCGTCGGTTCCGAATATTCATAGATGGAGTATTTAATGCCATTAAATACTTGATCCGTTTACGTACTATTTGTGTGACCCTACGGGTTCAGTCAAGAGTAAGCTGTGGATTAATATCATTAATTCCACTTGAACTGAAGCGGCCTCTAGCTAGGCATTCAGCTCACTTGATCTCACTGAATTATTAACTTGTTAATTAATACTGAACCGCATTTATTAGACTTAACATAGAATGCATACTTGGACCAAGGGCATTATTTCCTTCAGGCATGACCCAAGAAAGGTAAGCAAGGGCACGACATGGCCCAAGCAAGGCAAGGCATGACCCAAGATAGGTAAGCAAGGGCACGACATGGCCAAGCAAGGCAAGGCATGACCAAGAAAGGTAAGCAAGGGCACGACATGGCCCAAACAAGGTAAGCATGACCCAAGAAAGGTAAGCAAGGGCACGACATGGCCCAAGCAAGGCAAGGCATGACCCAAGAAAGGTAAGCAAGGGCACGACAAGTCCCAAGCAAGGCAAGGCATGACCCAAGAAAGGTAAGCAAGGGCACGACATGGCCCAAGCAAGGCAAGGCATGACCTAAGAAAGGTAAGCAAGGGTACGACATGGCCCAAGCATGGTAAGCATGACCCAAGAAAGGTAAGCAAGGGCAAGACATGGCCCAAGCAAGGTAAGCATCACCCAAGAAAGGTAAGCAAGGGCACGACATGGCCCAAGCAAGGTAAGCAAGACCCAAGAAAGGTAAGCAAGGGCACGACATGGCCCAAGCAAGGCAAAGCATGACCCAAGAAAGGTAAGCATGACCCAAGCAAGGTAAGGCATGACCCAAGAAAGGTAAGCAAGGGCACGACATGGCCCAAGCAAGGTAAGCATGACCCAAGAAAGGTAAGCAAGGGCACGACATGGCCCAAGCAAGGCAAGGCATGACCCAAGAAAGGTAAGCAAGGGCACGACATGGCCCAAGCAAGGTAAGCATGACCCAAGAAAGGTAAGCAAGGGCACGACATGGCCCAAGCAAGGCAAGACATGACCCAAGAAAGGTAAGCAAGGGCACGACATGGCCCAAGCAAGGTAAGCATGACCCAAGAAAGGCAAGCAAGGGCACGACTTGGCCCAAGCAAGGCAAGGCATGACCCAAGAAAGGTAAGCAAGGGCACGACATGGCCCAAGCAAGGCAAGGCATGACCCAAGAAAGGTAAGCAAGGGCACGACATGGCCCAAGCAAGGCAAGGCATGACCCAAGAAAGGCAAGCAAGGGCACGACATGGCCCAAGCAAGGTAAGCATGACCCAAGAAAGGTAAACAAGGGCACGACATGGCCCAAGCAAGGCAAGCATGACCCAAGAAAGGTAAGCAAGGGCACGACATGGCCCAAGCAAGGGAAGCATGACCCAAGAAAGGTAAGCAAGGGCACGACATGGCCCAAGCAAGGCAAGGCATGACCCAAGAAAGGCAAGCAAGGGCACGACATGGCCCAAACAAGGCAAGGCATGACCCAAGAAGGTAAGCAAGGGCACGACATGGCCCAAGCAAGGGAAGCATGACCCAAGAAAGGTAAGCAAGGGCACGACATGGCCCAAGCAAGGGAAGCATGACCCAAGAAAGGTAAGCAAGGGAACGACATGGCCCAAGCAAGGCAAGGCATGACCCAAGAAAGGTAAGCAAGGGCACGACATGGCCCAAGCAAGGTAAGCATGACCCAAGAAAGGCAAGCAAGGGCACGACTTGGCCCAAGCAAGGCAAGGCATGACCCAAGAAAGGTAAGCAAGGGCACGACATGGCCCAAGCAAGGCAAGGCATGACCCAAGAAAGGTAAGCAAGGGCACGACATGGCCCAAGCAAGGTAAGCATGACCCAAGAAAGGCAAGCAAGGGCACGACATGGCCCAAGTAAGGCAAGGCATGACCCAAGAAAGGTAAGCAAGGGCACGACATGGCCCAAGCAAGGCAAGGCATGACCCAAGAAAGGTAAGCAAGGGCACGACTGTTAGGTTATGATACATATGACATTACATAGATCATGCGGAAACAACCATTAACCCAGGACAACATATTATTTACACATAATCATATAGCATAATTTAGATGCATACTCTTTGTTGCGTGCCCTCCCTAGCTGCGCCCGAACCGAACAAGAACAAGTCTTTTAGGACTCCAAGTGTCGTCCCTCCGTAGATAGTCCACAGCACGTCCGGATCCGCCTTAAGATTGACCAACTAGAATCGCCCTTAAGGTACTAGAAAATTTCGGCACTTTATGAGCAAGATGTGTTTTAATTTTCTCTCAAAAAACTCACTTTTGAATACTTTGAAACTTATGTATAAATTATGACCCCTAGGCCTTTATTTATAGAGTTATGGAAAAGGAATCGTAATCCTAGTAGGATGCGAATTAATTGGAATTAGAATCCTACATGAATTCTATTTAATTAATTTATCCAATTAGGAATAGAAATTTAATCATACACTGACTCTTGTAGATTCAGGAATCACGCATGAGCACAAACTCACACACACACGGCAGCCACAAGGGCTGCCCATGCGCGTGCGAGCAGCAGCCCGCGCAGCACGGCCCACGCAGACGTGGCCCTTGGCGCGCGCTGGGCCTGCCTTGCGGTAGGCCTGGGCGCTGCCTTGGCTGGGCTTGTGGCGCGCATGCTTGCTGGGCGATGGCCCCGGCTTCGTGCTGGGCCTTCGTCCGGCAAGCCTCGTCCGATGCTAATTCGTACGATACGCTTCCGATTAAATTTCCATTTCCGGAATCTATTTCCGATACGAACAATATTTAATATTTCCGATTCCGGAATTAATTTCCGTTTCGAACAAATATTTAATATTTCCGTTTCCGGAATTATTTTCCGATTCCGGCAATATTTCCGATTCTGACAATATTTCCGTTTCCGGCAATATTTCCGATTCTGGTAATATTTCCATTTCCAATAATATTTTCCGATACGTACCATGTTTCCGTTTCCGGCAACATCTACGACTTGGATAATATTCATATTTCCGATACGATCCATATTTCCGTTTCCGGCAATATCATCGTTTCCGGAGTATTCATTTCTTGCCTGTGACGATCTTAGCTCCCACTGAAACCAAGATTCGTCGGTTCCGAATATTCATAGATGGAGTATTTAATGCCATTAAATACTTGATCCGTTTACGTACTATTTGTGTGACCCTACGGGTTCAGTCAAGAGTAAGCTGTGGATTAATATCATTAATTCCACTTGAACTGAAGCGGCCTCTAGCTAGGCATTCAGCTCACTTGATCTCACTGAATTATTAACTTGTTAATTAATACTGAACCGCATTTATTAGACTTAACATAGAATGCATACTTGGACCAAGGGCATTATTTCCTTCAGTCTCCCACTTGTCCTTAGGGACAAGTGTGCATTTCCTAATTCCTTTGTCGCTCGATGCTTGCTCTTGAACATAAGGTAAGAGTTGTCATCCTTATTATGTCCAGAGGTGTTCCTCGGTTTCAGAGTTCAACTGATCAAATAAACAGATAATCATAGCCTATGATTCATCCGAGCACGGCCATGCATTTCACAGTTTCTAGCTCTCCGAGTGGCCTTGTACAACTTTTAAGCATCTCATCCCGATTTATGGGAGGACAATCCCAATCTTGCGATCTTGAGATTAGACTTCGTTTGATAGGTGATTACCTGAGCGTTGCCTTTATAGCCTCCTTTTACGGTGCGACGGTTGGTCAACGTCAAAGCAACCAGTTCTCAAACAAGTAATCTCAAATCACTCAGGTATTGAGGATTTAGTGTCTAATAATTTAATGAAATTTACTTATGACAGACTTTCATCTCTTACAGTAAAGTTTCATAGGTCTTGTCCGATACTAGTCTTCCCAAAGTAAGTATCTATGCAAATGATTATGACATTGCCATGTCCACATAGTTCAAGAAACAGAACTACTAGTCATCTTGCATTCTAATCGTCTAACGTTTTCTATGCGTCCAATTTTATAGAAAACTCCGATTAGGGACCATTTTCAACCTTTGACATTCAAGTTCACTTGATAGACATTTCTTAGTCACAGGACTGGTCCTGACAGTCTATCTTGAATATATCGTCAAATTGAAGGGACTCATCATTTAATAAACCACAAATTAAATGGAAAAATGAATTTCTTTCATTTATTGTGAATGATTAACCAATAATGTTTTACAAAGATTTAAACTCTAAAACTTTAAAACATTAAACAGAGACATCAAAGCCATTCTCCAATATGCTTGATTCCCATAGCTGCAGTGTGCGAGTTGTGCTTCGCTTGCGGCAGAGGTTTAGTTAATGGATCTGATATGTTGTCATCAGTTCCAATTTTGCTTATCTCGACTTCTTTTCTTTCAACGAACTCTCGTAGAAGGTGAAATCTACGAAGTACATGCTTGACTCTCTGGTGGTGTCTAGGCTCTTTTGCCTGTGCAATAGCTCCGTTATTATCACAATACAGGGCTATTGGTCCTTTAATGGAGGGGACTACACCAAGTTCTCCTATGAACTTCCTTAGCCATATAGCTTCCTTTGCTGCTTCATGTGCAGCAATGTACTCCGCTTCAGTTGTAGAATCCGCAATGGTGCTTTGCTTAGCACTTTTCCAGCTTACTGCTCCTCCGTTGAGGCAGAAGACAAACCCAGACTGTGATCTGAAATCATCTTTGTCGGTTTGGAAACTTGCGTCCGTATAGCCTTTAACAATTAATTCATCATCTCCACCATAGACCAGGAAGTCATCTTTGTGCCTTTTCAGGTACTTCAGAATGTTCTTGGCAGCAGTCCAATGCGCCTCTCCTGGGTCTGACTGGTATCTGCTCGTAGCACTGAGTGCGTACGCAACATCCGGGCGTGTACATATCATAGCATACATTATTGAACCAATCAATGATGCATATGGAATCCCATTCATTCGTCTACGCTCATCAAGTGTTTTTGGGCACTGAGTCTTGCTTAGAGTCATTCCATGAGACATGGGTAGGTAGCCTCTCTTGGAGTCCGCCATCTTGAACCTATCAAGCACCTTATTGATATAAGTGCTTTGACTAAGTCCAATCATCTTTTTAGATCTATCTCTGTAAATCTTGATGCCCAATATGTACTGTGCTTCTCCTAGATCCTTCATCGAAAAACATTTCCCAAGCCAAATCTTGACAGAGTTCAACATAGGAATGTCATTTCCGATAAGCAATATGTCGTCGACATATAATACTAGGAAAGCAATTTTGCTCCCACTGACCTTCTTGTATACACAAGATTCGTCCGCGTTCTTGATGAAACCAAAGTCACTGACTGCTTCATCAAAACGTATATTCCAGCTCCTGGATGCCTGCTTCAATCCGTAGATTGACTTCTTTAGCTTGCATACCTTTTTAGCATTCTTTGGATCCTCAAAACCTTCAGGCTGTGTCATAAACACAGTTTCTGTTAAAACGCCGTTTAAGAAAGCAGTTTTGACATCCATCTGCCATATTTCGTAATCGTAATATGCAGCGATTGCTAACATTATTCGAATAGACTTTAGCATTGCAACTGGTGAAAAGGTTTCATCGTAATCCACACCGTGGACTTGCCTGTAACCTTTTGCAACCAATCTAGCTTTGAAAACTTCAAGTTTCCCATCCTTGTCCTTTTTCAGTTTGAAAACCCATTTGCTTCCAATGGCTTGGTAGCCATCTGGCAAATCGACCAAATCCCATACTTGGTTTTCAGACATGGAGTCTAATTCAGATTGCATGGCTTCTTGCCATTGCTTGGAGCTAGGGCTCGTCATAGCTTGCTTGTAAGTCGCAGGTTCATCACTTTCAAGTAATAGAACGTCATAGCTCTCGTTCGTCAAAATACCTAAGTACCTTTCCGGTTGAGATCTATATCTTTGCGATCTACGCGGGGTAACATTTCTAGATTGACCATGATTCTCACCAGATTCTTCTAAAGATCTCTGAGTTTCATCCTGAATGTCATCTTGAGCATTCTCTAGAGTTTGTTGTTCGACTCGAATTTCTTCGAGGTCTACTTTTCTCCCACTTGTCATTTTGGAAATGTGATCCTTCTCCAAAAAGACACCATCTCGAGCAACAAACACTTTGTTCTCAGATGTATTGTAGAAGTAATACCCCTTTGTTTCCTTTGGATAGCCCACAAGGATACATTTGTCAGATTTTGGATGAAGTTTGTCTGAAATTAATCGTTTGACGTATACTTCACATCCCCAAATCTTAAGAAAAGACACATTTGGAGGCTTTCCAAACCATAATTCGTATGGAGTCTTTTCGACAGCTTTAGACGGAGCTCTATTTATAGTGAGTGCAGCTGTATTTAGTGCATGTCCCCAAAATTCTAATGGAAGTTCGGCCTGACCCATCATTGACCTGACCATGTCTAGCAAGGTTCTGTTCCTCCGTTCTGACACACCGTTCCATTGTGGTGTTCCAGGAGGAGTCAATTCTGATAGAATTCCACATTCTTTCAGATGGTCATCAAATTCATAGCTCAGATATTCACCGCCTCTATCAGACCGCAGTGCCTTAATCTTCTTGCCTAATTGATTCTCTACTTCACTCTGAAATTCCTTGAATTTGTCAAAGGATTCAGACTTATGCTTCATTAGGTAGACATAACCATACCTACTGAAGTCATCAGTGAAAGTGATAAAGTAGCTGAAACCACCTCTAGCATTTGTACTCATTGGTCCACATACATCTGTATGGATTAAACCCAATAGTTCATTTGCTCTTTCTCCAACTTTAGAGAAAGGTTGCTTTGTTATTTTGCCAAGTAAACATGATTCGCATTTACCATAATCCTCTAAGTCAAATGGTTCTAGAATTCCTTCTCTTTGAAGTCTTTCTAAGCGTTTCAAGTTTATATGGCCTAATCGACAATGCCACAGATAGGTGAGATCTGAATCATCCTTTTTGGCCTTTTTGGTATTTATGTTATATACTTGTTTGTCGTGATCTAATAAATAAAGTCCATTGACTAATCTAGCAGATCCATAAAACATCTCTTTAAAATAAAACGAACAACTATTGTCTTTTATTATAAAGGAAAATCCCTTAGCATCTAAGCAAGAAACTGAAATGATGTTTTTAGTAAGACTTGGAACATGGAAACATTCTTCCAGTTCCAAAACTAGCCCGGAGGGCAACGACAAATAGTAAGTTCCTACGGCTAATGCAGCAATCCGTGCTCCATTTCCCACTCGTAGGTCGACTTCTCCCTTGCTTAACTTTCTACTTCTTCTTAGTCCCTGTGGATTGGAACATAAGTGTGAGCCACAACCTGTATCTAATACCCAAGAAGTTGAATTAGCAAGTATACAGTCTATAACGAAAATACCTGAAGATGGAACGACTGTTCCGTTCTTCTGATCTTCCTTTAGCTTCAAGCAATCTCTCTTCCAATGCCCCTTCTTCTTGCAGTAGAAGCATTCGGATTCAGAAGTGGGTTGACTGACCTTCCTCTTTGCAGATTTGGCGCCAGTTTGCTTAGTTGGGCTGGCCTTGTTGCCACCTTTCTTAGCATTCCTCTTCTTTCCAGATTTCTTGAACTTGCCCCCACGCACCATAAGCACATCCTGCTTATCACTTTTGAGCGTCTTTTCAGCGGTCTTCAGCATACCGTGAAGCTCAGTGAGCGTTTTGTCCAGACTATTCATACTGTAGTTCAGTTTGAACTGATCATACCCGCTATGAAGAGAATGGAGGATGGTGTCTATAGCCATTTCCTGAGAAAATTGCTGATCCAGCCGACTCATATTCTCAATGAGTCCAATCATTTTGAGAACATGTGGACTTACGGGCTCGCCTTTCTTAAGCTTGGTCTCAAGAATTTGCCTATGAGTCTCGAATCTTTCGACTCGAGCCAGATCTTGGAACATGTTCTTCAACTCACTGATGATTGTGAAAGCATCTGAGTTGATGAACGTTTTCTGCAGATCCGCACTCATGGTGGCGAGCATTAGACATTTCACATCCTTGTTGGCATCAATCCAACGATTGAGGGCAGCCTGAGTGACCCCGTCGCCAGGAGCTTCGGGCATCGCCTCATCTAGGACATACTCCTTTTCTTCCTGCATAAGAACTATTTGCAAGTTCCTTTGCCAGTCAAGGAAGTTTTTCCCGTTCAACTTCTCCTTTTCGAGAATTGATCGAATGTTGAATGAATTGTTGTTTGCCATATTAAAAACTACAATTGAAAAGAATAAACAAATAAATAACCATTCACAGTTTCTCTTAATAAACTTAAATTCTAGCATACATGCATAATTCAATGTTTATTAAGCATTTTATTCAAGTTATGTGTTCCGGCAGGTGTGAATAAAATGATTCCAAGATCCTAAAATCATTGAAGAACTAAGCACAGTTTGTCGACTTAATCCTAGAACATCTTAGGTAAGCAAAAGCCTTTTGCTAATAGTCTAGAAACTATTCTTGGTTGATAGGTACGTCTAAGAACTTATTAGGTAAACCTATCGAATTTGCCACGACATAAAAGGACTCCTTACTTATATCGTTGAGTTTCACCAAAACTAACATGTACTCACAATTATTTGTGTACCTTGCCCCTTTAGGACCAATAAGTAACACCTCGCTGAGCGAAAACTATTACTAGATTGATGTAAAGGATATCCAAGCAAGTGTATATTTTGGCATGGCACCTTTTAACTCAATTTTTAAGTTTGGAACTTAAGGCTCTTACTATGTTGGTTAGATTTTAAGTGAACTAAAATCCTTAATCATGCAACATAATCAAGCTTTTGATCTCATGCATTTTAAGACATATTTAAAGCAATAAATAACTTAAAACATGCATAAGATATTTGTGATCTAGTATGGCCCGACTTCATCTTGAAGCTTTGACTTCAAAGTCCGTCTTGAAAATCTCCGTGGGAGGCACCATTTTCTTCAAATAGGATAAGCTATAACTAATTACAACTATTTGATGGTACGCAGACCATTTTGAATTGAAAAATAACTTTGGTGCTTTAGACCAATTACATTCAAATTAATGGTACGCAGACCATATTTTCTATCCTATTTGGGCCATACTAGTCACTTCATAACCTGCAAAACAGTACATATACAATATATACCATTCACCCATTCATTATCATGAATGGCCCACATAGCTGGTTAGTAAAACACATTATGCATCACGTAACATTTGCAGCAATTAATCAAGGGCACCAATAATCTACCAATTATTCAGTCCTTATTAATTCTAATCGAGTTGTTTTAACCTTAAGGATTTGTAGACCTAATCAAGAGTTTATGACTAAAAAGCGCTCCCACTCAAACCAATAAATTCATATGCTTTACTAATTTTAAACATAAAATTGTATTTCTAGTCTAACCGGAAACATACAAATTTAATTAAAATTTAAAGCTCATATAAATTTATAATTGAATCCAAAAATTTAATTTAATTTCAGTCGCATTTAAATTAATCATGATTTTAATTTTAGTAAAATAATTAGAATAAATTCCATTTATTATAATTATAATATTCAAAATTAAAATCCAAGAAATTAATTCAAATTATTAATTTTAAAATTAATTAAAATTACTTGAACTGAAATTTTCAAATTAAACATTCAAAAACGATCTAATCGTAACGCAAACACCCTACGCGTTGCACGCCCATGGGCCGCACGCACACAGCCATTGCTGGCCATGTGCGCGCAGCTCATGCGCTCGTCGCATAGCTGCTGCTGTCCTATCGCAAGCCTCCGCACAGCGCCCCATCGCACGCGAGCTATCGCTCGCAGTGCGCAGCGCGCGAGATCGCTCGCTGGGCGCGCTGGCTCGCTCGCTGCGCGCGCGAGCCATCGCTCGCTGGGGCGCGACATCGCTCGATGGGCGAGCGACATCGCGCGCTGCGCGCGCGAGCCATCGCTCGCTGGGGCGCGACATCGCTCGCTGGGCGAGCGACATCGCGCGCTGCGCGCTGCGAGCAGTGCTGGGCGCAGCGCTCGTGGCACGCGAGCTTGCGCTCGCTGCGCGCGAGGCTGCGCGCACTTGTGCGAGGCAGCGCGCGTTGTGGCGCAGCTCGCTTGCTGCCCACACGCGACTGCCTTGGCTCGCCCTTCGCCCATGCCCATTCGTTCATTGCTCGTGGCACACGACACAAGGCAGGGCTGCTGCCTTGTGCTCGTGCACTACGCCCTTGCTCATTGCATTCGTGCCGCACGGGCGACGAGCTCCCTTGCTCGTCGTCGCATGCCCGCATTATACAACACCCCTTAAGGGTAACACGAAGCGTCCATTGCTTCGTGCGTGCAAGTTATTTGAACGAATCGCATAAAAATTTGAAATTTACATTTAAAATTAATGACAAATTAATAAATATTATTAATTTCATAATTTTAGGGCGAAAAATCGAAAATTTATTATCCAATTGATTTCCGATTGTTATGGATTCAAGTCTAGGTCATAAAAATTTAAAATTTATCGTAAATTTACAATTTTTATGGTGGTTTTTAATCATAGGTTTCTAATTAAATTACAATTAATTATGAAAATCAAATTAATTCTAAATTATTCTAATTTTCAACAAATTAATCATAATTACAAATTAGATTGCATAATTAACAAGACTAGGCATTCAAACTTGTTAAAAATATGCAGTAGGTCAATCAAAAATTCAAGATTATCAACAGGAATCGCAAATATTTAATTTAACATCTTAAATTTACGAAATTTTGCATTCGAAAAACTAAAACCTTCGAAAAGTCATAGTTAGGCTTCGAATTTGAGAATTCTAGGTTCGGCAGAAAATACTATTTTTGTCAAAATTTTAGAATGCCTTTTACATGCGGAATTGACACAAAAATCACTCAATTCGGATGAGTAACGAAGAAACTGCCGAAAACTGCGTACGTATAATTAAATAAACGCAATTTGCAATTAATTAACAATTACGAAAATTAATCACCCCTTTTAATTCTTGCAAATTTGTAATATTAACCATGTTCATGCAATTTAGATTATGAAAATAATAAGGGGCTCGTGATACCACTGTTAGGTTATGATACATATGACATTACATAGATCATGCGGAAACAACCATTAACCCAGGACAACATATTATTTACACATAATCATATAGCATAATTTAGATGCATACTCTTTGTTGCGTGCCCCTCCCTAGCTGCGCCCGAACCGAACAAGAACAAGTCTTTTAGGACTCCAAGTGTCGTCCCTCCGTAGATAGTCCACAGCACGTCCGGATCCGCTTAAGATTGACCAACTAGAATCGCCCTTAAGGTACTAGAAAATTTCGGCACTTTATGAGCAAGATGTGTTTTAATTTTCTCTCAAAAAACTCACTTTTGAATACTTTGAAACTTATGTATAAATTATGACCCCTAGGCCTTTATTTATAGAGTTATGGAAAAGGAATCGTAATCCTAGTAGGATGCGAATTAATTGGAATTAGAATCCTACATGAATTCTATTTAATTAATTTATCCAATTAGGAATAGAAATTTAATCATACACTGACTCTTGTAGATTCAGGAATCACGCATGAGCACAAACTCACACACACACGGCAGCCACAAGGGCTGCCCATGCGCGTGCGAGCAGCAGCCCGCGCAGCACGGCCCACGCAGACGTGGCCCTTGGCGCGCGCTGGGCCTGCCTTGCGGTAGGCCTGGGCGCTTGCCTTGGCTGGGCTTGTGGCGCGCATGCTTGCTGGGCGATGGCCCCGGCTTCGTGCTGGGCCTTCGTCCGGCAAGCCTCGTCCGATGCTAATTCGTACGATACGCTTCCGATTAAATTTCCATTTCCGGAATCTATTTCCGATACGAACAATATTTAATATTTCCGATTCCGGAATTAATTTCCGTTTCGAACAAATATTTAATATTTCCGTTTCCGGAATTATTTTCCGATTCCGGCAATATTTCGATTCTGACAATATTTCCGTTTCCGGCAATATTTCCGATTCTGGTAATATTTCCATTTCCAATAATATTTCCGATACGTACCATGTTTCGTTTCGGCAACATCTACGACTTGGATAATATTCATATTTCCGATACGATCCATGTTTCCGTTTCCGGCAATATCATCGTTTTCCGGAGTATTCATTTCTTGCCTTTGACGATCTTAGCTCCCACTGAAACCAAGATTCGTCGGTTCCGAATATTCATAGAGGAGTATTTAATGCCATTAAATACTTGATCCGTTTACGTACTATTTGTTGTGACCCTACGGGTTCAGTCAAGAGTAAGCTGTGGATTAATATCATTAATTCCACTTGAACTGACGAGGCCTCTAGCTAGGCATTCAGCTCACTTGATCTCACTGAATTATTAACTGTTAATTAATACTGAACCGCATTT
>NW_026614492.1:22500-29649 GCF_020520425.1 Spinacia oleracea | reverse complement strand
GCACTTATGAAGGAAATAATGCCCTTGGTCCAAGTATGCATTCTATGTTAAGTCTAATAAATGCGGTTCAGTATTAATTAACAAGTTAATAATTCAGTGAGATCAAGTGAGCTGAATGCCTAGCTAGAGGCCGCTTCAGTTCAAGTGGAATTAATGATATTAATCCACAGCTTACTCTTGACTGAACCCGTAGGGTCACACAAATAGTACGTAAACGGATCAAGTATTTAATGGCATTAAATACTCCATCTATGAATATTCGGAACCGACGGATCTTGGTTTCAGTGGGAGCTAAGATCGTCACAGGCAAGAAATGAATACTCCGGAAACGATGATATTGCCGGAAACGGAAATATGGATCGTATCGGAAATATGAATATTATCCAAGTCGTAGATGTTGCCGGAAACGGAAACATGGTACGTATCGGAAAATATTATTGGAAATGGAAATATTACCAGAATCGGAAATATTGCCGGAAACGGAAATATTGTCAGAATCGGAAATATTACCGGAATCGGAAAATAATTCCGGAAACGGAAATATTAAATATTTGTTCGAAACGGAAATTAATTCCGGAATCGGAAATATTAAATATTGTTCGTATCGGAAATAGATTCCGGAAATGGAAATTTAATCGGAAGCGTATCGTACGAATTAGCATCGGACGAGGCCTGCCGACGAAGGCCCAGCACGAAGCCGGGCCATCGCCCAGCAAGCACGCACGCCACAGCCCAGCGCGCACCAAGGCCCGGATACGTGGGCCGCGCTGCGTGGGCTGCTGCTCGCATGCGCATGGGCAGCCCTTGTGGCTGCCGTTGTGTGTGTGAGTTTTGCTCATGCGTGATTCTAAATCTGCAAGAGTTAGTGTGTGATTAAATTCCTATTCCTAATTGGATAAATTAATTAATAGAATTCATGTAGGATTCTAATTTCAATTAATTCGTATCCTACTAGGATTACGATTCCTTTTCCATAACTCTATAAATAAAGGCCTAGGGGTCATATTTACATACCAAGTTTTTAAGTATTCAAACGTAAGATGTTTTTGAAGCAGAAAAATCCCAATATGCTTGCCTACCCAACCGGTAAAATATTAGAACCTAAGGGCGATTCTAGTTGGTCAATCTTAAGGCGGATCCGGACGTGCTGTGGACTATCTACGGAGGGACGACATTGAGTCCTAAAGACTTGTTCTTGTTCGGTTCGGGCGCAGCTAGGGAAGGCACCAACAAAGAGTATGCATCTAAACTTATGCTAATGATTATGTGTAAATAATATGTATTCCTGGCTTAATGGTTTTTTCCGCAATGATTTATGAACTGTCCATAGTATCATAACCAAACAGTGGTATCACGAGCCCCTTATGATTTCATATCTAAATTGCATGAACATGGTTAAATATTACAAATTTGCAAGAATTAAAAGGGGTGATTAATTTTCGTAATTGTAATTAATTGCAAATTGCGTTTATTTAATTATACGTACGCAGTTTTTCGGCAGTTTCTTCTGTTACTCATCCGAATTGAGTGATTTTTGTGTCAATTCCGCATGTAAAAGGCATTCTAAAATTTTGACAAAAATAGTATTTTTCTGCCGAACCCAGAATTCTCAAATTCGAAGCCTAACTATGACTTTTCGAAGGTTTTAGTTTTTCGAATGCAAAATTTCGTAAATTTAAGATGTTAAATTAAATATTTGCGATTCTTGTTGATAAATCTTGAATTTTTGATTGACCTACTGCATATGTTTAACAAGTTTGAATGCCTAGTCTTGTTAATTATGCAATCTAATTTGTAATTATGATTAATTTGTTGAAAATTAGAATAATTTAGAATTAATTTGATTTTCATAATTAATTGTAATTTAATTAGAAACCTATGATTAAAAACCACCATAAAAATTGTAAATTTACGATAAATTTTAAATTTTTATGACCTAGACTTGAATCCATATCAATCGGAAATCAATTGGATAATAAATTTTCGATTTTTTCGCCCTAAAATTATGAAATTAATATTATTTATTAATTTGTCATTAATTTTAAATATAATTTTTAAATTTTATGCGATTCGTTCAAATAACTTCCACGCACGAAGCAATGGACGCTTCGTGTTACCTTAAGGGGTGTTGTATAATGCGGGCATGCGACGACGAGCAGGGAGCTCGTCGCCCGTGCGGCACGAATGCAATGAGCAAGGGCGTAGTGCACGAGCACAAGGCATCAGCCCTGCCTTGTGTCGTGTGCCACGAGCAATGAACGAATGGGCGTGGGCGAAGGGGCGAGCCAAGGCAGTCGCGTGTGTGGCAGCAAGCGAGCTGCGCCACAACGCGCGCTGCCTCGCACAAGTGCGCGCAGCTCGCGCGCAGCGAGCGCAAGCTCGCGTGCCACGAGCGCTGCGCCCAGCACTACTCGCGCGCACAGCGCGCGATGTCGCTCGCCCAGCGACGGCGATGTCGCGCCCCAGCGAGCGATGGCTCGCCGCGCACCAGCGCGCGATGTCGCCCGCCCAACGAGCGATGTCGCGCCCAGCGAGCGATGGCTCGCGCGCACAGCGAGCGAGCCAGCGTGCCCAGCGAGCGATGTCGCGCGCCCAGCGAGCGATCTCGCGCGCAGCGCACTGCGAGCGATAGCTCGCGTGCGATGGGGCGCTGTGCGGAGGCTTGCGATAGGACAGCAGCAGCTATGCGACGAGCGCATGGGCTGCGCGCACATGGCCAGCAATGGCTGTGTGCGTACGGCCCATGGGCGTGCAACGCGTAGGGTGTTTGCGTTACGATTAGATCGTTTTGAATGTTTAATTTGAAAATTTCAGTTCACGTAATTTTAATTAATTTTAAAATTAATAATTTGAATTAATTTCTTGGATTTTAATTTTGAATATTATAATTATAATAAATGTTATTTATTCTAATTATTTTACTAAAATTAAAATCATGAATTAATTTAAATACGACTGAAATTGAATTAAATTTTTGGATTCAATTATAAATTGATATGAGCTTTAAATTTTAATTAAATTTGTATGTTTCCGGTTGGACTAGAAATACATTTTTATGTTTAAAATTAGTAAAGCATATGAATTTATTGGTTTAAGTGGGAGCGCTTTTTAGTCATAAACTCTTGATTAGGTCTACAAATCCTTAAGGTTAAAACAACTTGATTAGAATTAATAAGGACTGAATAATTGGTAGATTATTGGTGCCCTTGATTAATTCAAATATGGTCTGCGAACCATCAAATAGTTGTAATTAGTTATAGCTTATCATATTTGAAGAAAATGGTGCCTCCCACGGAGATTTTCAAGACGGACTTTGAAGTCAAAGCTTCAAGATGAAGTCGGGCCATACTAGATCACAAATATCTTATGCATGTTTTAAGTTATTTATTGTTTTAAATATGTCTTAAAATGCATGAGATCAAAAGCTTGATTATGTTGCATGATTAAGGATTTTAGTTCACTTAAAATCTAACCAACATAGTAAGAGCCTTAAGTTCCAAACTTAAAAATTGAGTTAAAAGGTGCCATGCCAAAATATACACTTGCTTGGATATCCTTTACATCAATCTAGTAATAGTTTTCGCTCAGCGAGGTGTTACTTATTGGTCCTAAAGGGGCAAGGTACACAAATAATTGTGAGTACATGTTAGTTTTGGTGAAACTCAACGATATAAGTAAGGAGTCCTTTTATGTCGTGGCAAAATCGATAGGTTTACCTAATAAGTTCTTAGACGTACCTATCAACCAAGAATAGTTTCTAGACTATTAGCAAAAGGATTTTGCTTACCTAAGATGTTTTAGGATTAAGTCGACAAACTGTGCTTAGTTCTTCAATGATTTTAGGATCTTGGAATCATTTTATTCACACCTGCCGGAACAATAAAATCGAATAAAATGCTAATAACTTGTTTGAATTGCATGGTTGCTTTAATTTCAAGTTATTATTCATGATAAATGTTTAGACTTTGCATGCTTCAATGTATGTTTTAATTATTGTTTATAATTAAATATCTTGCACTGCAATAAATCCTTTTAGAAAGGTAACAGTAAATTTCCTCGATTGGTAGTGAATCCAAGAACGATTCACGGAAATAGAGAAAGTGAGCAATTTAAAATGTACGTTTCTTTTAGCGACTTTTATGGTTGTTTTCGAAGATCAAAATCGAATGGCAAACCAATTGGTGCTTGTGAATTCAAAATACAATGTAGTTTTGAGATCATAAAGCATTGAGCTTAAACGCTCAGCTTTACCAATGGTTAACAACCTAATATCTTTGTCCATTTAATTCTCGAATGAGTCTAGTCCCTAGACATTCGAATAGATCGATGCTTAGAGAACTTTAGAAGCTTCTGGTAAGATCATCTAGTTGAAACAAAATATTCAACATAAATGGTAAAGAACCTTGTTGGGTGACATTGGACATGTCTAACAAAGTATAAAAGTCAACACTAAAGAATTCAATTCTTAAGACTATAAGAAAGGGTACAAGAAATAGGAAAACGAGGAACAAATGAAAGGAATTTACGATTCCGTTTCTACCTATAAATTTATGTTTAAAGAGAAATGACCTAGCAATCAAACTTCCTTGGTATCATATACCGCTTGAGGTTCTTACTTCGGTAATAACTCAAATAATGGAAGCTAGGATACACTGATGACCTACAAGTGGGAAATGAAGCATGGCAATGCTACATTAGTTGTAGGGTCATCTAGTTTGTTTTAAGTCCTTTCAAAGGCTGGAACTTAATGGCTATTTTGTTCCATAATCAGCATACCTAAATTTCTGCTTCAAACACAGAAAGACTCACATTCAAGAAAAACAAAAACAATGTTTGTTTGTTATTTGAATGAAATGGTCAATTACAGGTTGAGTCAATATGCTTGATTAAAACAAACAACTCTTTAAAGAACTTTACTAAGGTTCAAATCAACCCCTTGATTTGAGTTCCACTAATCTTTGGCATTGTTGCTTAGACCATATCAACAAGTTAACATTCAAAAGCTCTATTTTGATGGACTTTTGAAAGTTGGTTGATTTCTAGATCAACTTAAGACAAGCTAGTCTTACTTGTTGAAAGTAACAAAGAATATGAACTATTGTTAGAACGCCTAGACGATAGAGTTCAAAGCTAAAGAAAGGTTTTATGACTTTATTATTTCACATGGATTTGAGTGAATATAGGTTTATTTACTCAAATGTGATATAAGTTGAATCTGTTTGGCTAGTTCAAAGATTCAGAAGTATAAAATCCACTTGGTAAGAAATCATAAAGATCTAGGTTAGATCATGTTGATGATTACTTGAGACCAAATATGATCATCAATGATTGTGTGTTGTAATTTCACAATCTAGGTCCATAAGATATGGCATATCTTAGTTGGAATAATCGAAGTCAATTAGTACTTGATTCGATCAATGATGGATCATAAAGACTTTTCCTATAATTTCTAAAACAAAATGCTCAACTACCACCAAACTAAACCAAATTCGTCAAAGCTATTGAAAAGTAATTTCAGGATATCTTTTCAATTATATATCTAAAGAGTTGCTAAACTCAGTGGGAGCTTAGTGTTTATTATTCAACAAACTAAGGCCCAAGTCTAGATATATGTTTCATTGTGATTTATTCAAATGAGACACAAGGGTATTGTTTCTACCACGAATTTTTGAGAACATAATGTTTGTTTGCTCGAAATAATGTCCTTTTGGAGATTCGTTTCCAAAATGACAAGTGGGAGAAAATAGACCTCGAAAGTTTTCGAGGCGAACAACAAACATAAACGGACATTCCGGAGGCTTTTCGAAGTACTTCAGAAAATCCGAACTTATTCTTAAGGACTTTAGAAGTGGCTTTAAAGAATAGATATCTCTTAGAAGACTTTACAAGTGCTTCAAAGAGAACAGAATATTCAAAGGACTTTCAAGTGGCTATTGATATTCTAATGTTTGATGTTCTATACCCAAGTAGGCATAGAATTCAAGTCACTGAAACTATGAGATTCTTCTATTAGATAGTAAGGAAACATAGAGTTCTGGTCAATGAAACTATGAGATTCTTCTATTAGATAGTGAAGAAACCTACAACTTGCAGTCAAACTATTATCATGTAGATTAATGAGTTTGTGACTTGTAAGAAAGCTATGACGAAACCTAGATTCCCTAAAATGGTTAGAGGCCATATATAGACTCAAATGTTTTAAATGGTTAGAGGCCATAAAACATACTCAATGTTTTGATGACAAAATTGAAATTTTGTTGATTTGCAAGAATAGTTTCACACCTATTGGTTGCAAGTTTGTTTTAAGGATAAAAACCATCAAACATGGAGTTGTGTTCACACACAAAGCTAGATTAGTTGCTAAAGGTTACAAGCAAATTCATGGCATGGATTGTGTTGAAACCTCATGCAAAATCGTAATGCTTAAGTCTATAATTCAAGCAATGATTGCATATTGGTACATATGGCAATTGGATGACAAAACGTATTCCTCAATCAAATGTTGGAATAAACTATGTACATGGTATGTCATAGGATTTGTGGATCCAAATAAATGCTTGAAAAGGAAAGCTAGCTTATGAAATCTAAGTACAGATTTAAGCAAGCAATTGGGAATTAGAAATGTATTTTAGTGAAGCTAATAAGTATTTTAGTTTCATAAAATGTACATGATTCTTATAGATATATAAGAAGTTTAGTGGGAGTACTTAAAACTTAATTGGTCCTATGTGTATTACACACATATCTCTCTATTGTGAAATAACATTCAAATGCTAATGACTTAGATTTGAAATAATTCATCAATGATGGACCATGGCGAAACTTAGTACATACTGGGTATTAAGATCTATTTACAAAAATCTTATGATATTGTTTTGGATTAAGTAATGGCATTTACTAAATCAAACACGAAAGTCTCCATTGGAGATATTCGACCCATGTGAATAAATCTAAGTAAAGGATGTTTGAACTATGTATAAGCATTTACTAAGTTAAACATCAAAGAGTCTAAATGAGATTCTTAACCTATATTATATGTCAAAGAATTTAGCTGGATTCAGTATCTGCTGAAATTGAATAAGCTAAAGTTACATGAATAGAATTCAATTGGGAATTATTCTGCAAAAGAATTTATCATGTATGATATAA
>NW_026614491.1:0-29650 GCF_020520425.1 Spinacia oleracea | reverse complement strand
TTGCTTGGGACATGTCGTGCCCTTGCTTACCTTTCTTGGGTCATGCTTGCCTTGCTTGGGCCCATGTCGTGCCCTTGCTTACCTTTCTTGGTCATGCTTACCTGTTTGGCCATGTCGTGCCCTTGCTTACCTTTCTTGGTCATGCCTTGCCTTGCTTGGCCATGTCGTGCCCTTGCTTACCTATCTTGGGTCATGCCTTGCCTTGCTTGGGCTATGTCGTGCCCTTGCTTACCTTTCTTGGGTCATGCCTTGCCTTGCTTAGACATGTCGTGCCCTTGCTTACCTTTCTTGGGTCATGCTTACCTTGGTTGGCAATGTCGTGCCCTTGCTCCTTTCTTGGTCATGCCTTGCCTTGCTTGGCCATGTCGTGCCCTTGCTTACCTTTCTTGGGTCATGCCTTGCCTTGCTTGGGCCATGTCGTGCCTTGCTTACTTTCTTGGGTCATGCCTTGCCTTGCTTGGGCCATGTCGTGCCTTGCTTGCCTTTCTTGGGTCATGCCTTGCTTGCTTTGGCCATGTCGTGCCCTTGCTTACCTTTCTTGGGTCATGCTTCCTTGCTTGGGCCATGTCGTGCCCTTGCTTACCTTTCTTGGGTCATGCCTTGCCTTGCTTGGGCCATGTCGTGCCCTTGCTTACCTTTCTTGGTCATGCCTTGCCTTGCTTGGGACAAGTCGTGCCCTTGCTTGCCTTTCTGGGTCATGCTTACCCTTGCTTGGCCATGTCGTGCCCTTGCTTACCTTTCTTGGGTCATGCCTTGCCTTGCTGGGCCATGTCGTGCCCTTGCTTACCTTCTTGGGTCATGCTTCCCTTGCTTGGGCCATGTCGTGCCCTTGCTTACCTTTCTTGGGTCATGCCTTGCTTGCTTGGCCATGTCGTCCCTTGCTTACCTTTCTTGGAACATGCCTTGCCTTGCTTGGGCCATGTCGTGGCCCTTGCTTGCTTTCTTGGGTCATGCTTACCTTGCTTGGGCCATGTCGTGCCCTTGCTTACCTTCTTGGGTCATGCCTGGCTTGCTTGGGCCATGTCGTGCCCTTGCTTACCTTTCTTGGGTCATGCCTTGCCTTGCTTGGGCCATGTCGTGCCCTTGCTTGCCTTTCTTGGGTCATGCTTACTTGCTTGGCCATGTCGTGCCCTTGCTTCCTTCTTGGTCATGCCTGGCCTTGCTTGGGCCATGTCGTGCGTGCCTTCTTCCCTTTCTGGGTCAAGCCTTGCCTTGCTTGGGCCATCGTGCCCTGCTTCCTTTCTTGGGTCAAGCCTGGCCTTGCTTGGGCCAAGTCGTGCCCTTGCTTGCCTTTCTTGGGTCATGCTTACCTTACTTGGGCCATGTCGTGCCCTTGCTTACCTTTCTTGGGTCATGCCTTGCCTTGTTGGGCCATGTCGTTCCCTTGCTTACCTTTCTTTGGGTCATGCCTTGCCTTGCTTGGCCATGTCGTGCCCTTGCTTACCTATCTTGGGTCATGCTTGCCTTGCTTGGGCCATGTCGTGCCCTTGCTTACCTTTCTTGGGTCATGCCTTGCCTTGCTTGGGACATGTCGTGCCCTTGCTTACCTTTCTTGGGTCATGCCTTGCCTTGCTTGGGCCATGTCATGCCCTGCTTACCTTTCTTGGGTCATGCTTACCTTTTTGGGCCATGTCGTGCCCTTGCTTACCTTTCTTGGTCATGCCTTGCCTTGCTTGGCCATGTCGTGCCCTTGCTTACCATTCTTGGGTCATGCCTTGCCTTGCTTGGGCCATGTCGTGCCCTTGCTTACCTTTCTTGGGTCATGCCTTGCCTTGCTTGGGACATGTCGTGCCCTGCTTACCTTTCTTGGGTCATGCCTTGCCTTGCTTGGGCCATGTCGTGCCCTTGCTTACCTTTCTTGGGTCATGCTTACCTTGTTTGGGCCATGTCGTGCCCTTGCTTACCTTTCTTGGTCATGCCTTGCCTTGCTTGGCCATGTCGTGCCCTTGCTTACCTATCTTGGGTCATGCCTTGCCTTGCTTGGGCTATGTCGTGCCCTTGCTTACCTTTCTTGGGTCATGCCTTGCCTTGCTTGGGACATGTCGTGCCTTGCTTACCTTTCTTGGGTCATGCTTACCTTGTTTGGGCCATGTCGTGCCCTGCTTACCTTTCTTGGTCATGGCCTTGCTTGCTGCCATGTCGTGCCCTGCTTACCTTTCTTGGTCATGCCTTGCCTTGCTTGGGCCATGTCGTGCCCTGCTTACCTTTCTGGGTCATGCCTTGCCTTGCTTGGGCCATGTCTGCCCTTGCTTGCCTTTCTTGGGTCATGCCTTGCCTTGCTTTGGCCATGTCGTGCCTTGCTTACCTTTCTTGGGTCATGCTTCCTTTGCTTGGCCATGTCGTGCCCTTGCTTACCTTTCTTGGGTCATGCCTTGCCTTGCTTGGGCCATGTCGTGCCCTTGCTTACCTTTCTTGGGTCATGCCTTGCCTTGCTTGGGACAAGTCGTGCCCTTGCTGCCTTTCTTGGGTCATGCTTACCTTGCTTGGGCGTCGTGCTTTGCTTACCTTTCTTGGGTCATGCCTTGCCTTGCTTGGGCCATGTCGTGCCCTTGCTTACCTTTCTTGGGTCATGCTTCCCTTGCTTGGGCCATGTCGTGCCCTGCTTACCTTTCTTGGGTCATGCCTTGCCTTGCTTGGGCCATGTCGTGCCCTTGCTACCTTTCTTGGGTCATGCCTTGCCTTGCTTGGGCCATGCCGTGCCTTGCTTGCCTTTCTTGGGTCATGCTTACCTTGCTTGGGCCATGTCGTGCCCTTGCTTACCTTTCTTGGTCATGCCTGCCTGCTTGGGCCATGTCGTGCCCTTGCTTACCTTTCTTGGTCATGCCTTGCCTTGCTTGGCCATGTCGTGCCCTTGCTTGCTTTCTTGGGTCATGCTTACCTTGCTTGGGCCATGTCGTGCCCTTGCTACCTTTCTTGGGTCATGCCTGGCCTTGCTGGGCCATGTCGTGCCCTTGCTTCCCTTTCTTGGGTCAAGCCTTGATGAGTCATATTTGTATAGGGTATTTTAGGCGCATTTAGGTTGCATAATAGGCATTTATATCATTTTAGTTGCATTTAGATCACATTTGCATAAGTTATCGTTGTCGTACTCTATACGCCCCGTTTGTGTTTTCTTAATGTTTCAGGTGATTTTACGTCATTTGGATGCTTTCGGAGTGTTATGAGTTGATTTGGATGATGACGGATGGAATGTTGACTCGAGGATCATTGCATGTCTCTAGGGATAATTTGAGTCAACACGAAGCTAAACGCTATTTTCTAAGCATCAAAACGGACAAGCATCACTTTTTTGATGATATCTCCAGTTCTACATGTCGGAATGAGACGAATTTGATTGGGCTAGAAAGTAGACTTCAAGAGCTTTCCAACGACAGGTCACGTCCTTATAGGCATTGTAGAACAAGAGTTATTGACATAAACAATGGCTCGACTATCCGATTCGCCTACGGCCCAAACGCGAGGCCCAACTCTCCTCCTTGGGCGCGAAAACCAGCGACACCAGCGCCCGTGGTTTTCTGCGCCCAAGTGATTTCCGCGCGTGTTTTGGTCTTCGTGATCGTCCAATTAATCTTAGCTTATGTAATGTTATTTTTTTCCTATTTTGTTTAGAATTTGAGAAGCATATAAATACTTCAAGGAATGCTTTTATTTTCCTAAGTTTTAATTCTCCTAGAACTCTCCTCTTCACGTTCTTTTTTTTCTCTTTCTTTCTTTTCGTGAACCATAGTTTTTCTACAAACTCCATTATGTAATTCTTTGAGGTATTATTGATTTTCCTTTTTATTTATTTATTGCTTTTAATTATGTTTTCATTCTTAGATTTGATTTTCTTGTTCGTTTCATGATTGAGTAGTTTCCTGTCTAGGGTTTGGGATCCATGTTATATTATGAATCCTATTATTATTGTTGATGGTTTGATTATTCTTGATATTTCTATTGATTATTTATATTGTTAATCTTTGCAATCTGATCAATTGTTTGATTAAATCATGCTAATAGAATTTAGAATCGAAAGATCGAATTTTAGAGGCTTACCTACAACTAGCAATCTGATTATGTTAGCGATCGTACTGCATATGTTGAATTGAGTGTTAAGACCCGACTGTAGGATTAACTTGTGCTCTAGATAATTTGAATATTTGAGTTGTTGATGATGTTTTGATTGATTCTGGACTATGACCATGGTGAACCTTGCCCTAGATCTTTTAGTTTATTTTTCTATTTATTTAGTTTAAACATTCAATCCTAAATTTCGTGACATTGTTAGTTTCGCCATACCTTGAAAGCTAGATTTAAATAGCCATCTCTCTGTGGATTCGCCTTGCTTACCCTACTGCATTGTTAGGAGGTTTCGCTAGGATTTTATTTTTGACGGTGTACGACAGCCTATCAATTTTGGCGCCGTTGCCGGGAGACGGTTTTATTTTCTTTTCAGCTTTTATTTTTGGTGAGACTACATTGTATATATTTTTTTTCGTTTGTGTATAAAATTTCCCTTATTTTTTTTTATATACATGCTTCTATTTGTTTTCCTCAATCGAGAATGAAGTGTTTTGGAGGTATTATTATAGACTCAGATTTTCTTGGTCCAAATCTCTTTTTTGAACAATGGGAACTATGTATGGTGATTTATGAGGGATTGAATGAAGATACCAATTGGTGTTGGATTCCATGAGTATTTATATATTGTGGAGAAGACTCCAGAAGAGTGTTGGATTTGATTTGAGCAATTAGCTAGGGATACATATGAGTGGGAGATGACAATGCTTGTTGAACCTACTCTGCAAAATTTCTCTTTTCCTATTCCTCAAACTCACACCCCCTCCCCCGTATTATTGTTCTTGGTGTCATTGTCATGACCATGATACTTCTCTTTGTCCCTATAGCGAGTCATATGTTAAACTGTCAACCCTTTCCTTCGATTTAATACGCAAAATTTCCAACTCGAACCATCTTATTTGACATGAAAATCCTTATAATGATGATGATGATGATGATGGTGGATTTGTTGAGAATGTTAGTTCATTAGAGGAAGGTTATCATTTGACTTTGGTACTGATGAGGAAAAGTTGGATATAACGGAGACTTTGGAGGTTGAAGAATCACTAATGGTTGTAGTCGATGGTTGAGAAACCGTTGTTGCAAAACTTTTGGTTGACGATTTAGTGACGAGTTTGTTCACGAGGGTGGAATTATAGGTAAAAGCATCAATGTTGACCTATATCTCCTCCCCCTATGTCCCGTTTTCGCGGAGGCTTGATCTTTTTCCTACTCCCCCCTGTTTAAGTCTTTCGCACTTATCAATAGGTCTCCATTCCATGATACATTTGACCTTGCCGACCTTGATGCTCATTCTAAAACGTTTACATTGCCCGAGGAGCATTAGAGGGAAGTTGTAAATATTCTCCTTTTTCTTTTCTTTTGATTTTTCCCTCTACTTCTGATTCTTTTCTTTTGGTTTATTTTTTTCTGTTATTTATCTAATACCCTTTTGCGAGGATGAATTTGGTTTCTCAAGCCATACGTAGTGCTCAATGACATGTTTGCAGGGGCATTTGATAAATTACTCAAGGCGTTGGATTCTTGATTAAATATTTGAGTGGAGTCAAGCTAATGATTAAAACGGCGCTTATCGGGAGGCAACCCGATTCCTAACTTTCCTTCATTTCAATCTCATTTATTTCCATTTTAATTTAGTATTTTATTTCTATTTGCTTAATTTATTGAAAATAAAAAAAAAGATAAAAAAACAACAAAAGCACAAAAATATTTTCCTTTGAGTTCACTTGAATTCATAATGTATTTTTATTTAGATTAGTTTTTCGTTCATCGTATTTATTTATTTATTTTGTGCGTTTAGTTTCACTAACGATTCTAACTTTTGAATTTAGTGGTGCTTGAATTATTATTTTTTCAGAATTATAGGGTCAAGATCGTTAATTCCGAAAATCCGATGCATCGACAAGTTTTTGCAAGCCACAATAATGCAGCGACGAGCTGCACTCGCGCATTCCAGCGCTCACACCAACGAGCTAGCTCGTCGCAACTTCGTTGTGCGCACACCAGCGACTACCCAGCGGCCTCGCTGAACGTTTTTGGCCCAATTTCACAACTCTCGCTGCCTTGCCCGCTGGATTTCCAGCGACCACGCTGGATTTCCGCCCTCCCTTATTCAAAATACAAGAAAAACAACTGACATCCCCTCACCCACAACACCGCCTACCACCCAGCCCATCCTCCAACCTCTCCCTCGTTACTCGCCGGCATCACTCCCACCTCACCGAGTTCGGCGCCCAGCCCACCACCTTCCATCACCCACGAACAGAAGAGGTCCAGCCCTCCTTCGTACCTCCCTCTCCCTCCTTCGAATCCTCCCTTCGCCATCCACCACCATCGCACCACCTGCACCACCGGCAGCCAATCACCGCCGTGCCTACCCTTCGACGACGACCACACCAACCCGCCACCTTCCCTCTCACACCACGCAACAAACATCACCCCCCCGCGCAACAATTCGCGAACCCCAGTCGCCCCTCCTCTCACGCAAAACACCCTACCCTCGCCATCTTTCTCAGCGAACCGCCGCCGTTGCACTACCTTCGACGACGGCCCACCACCCACGCGCCATCCCCTCCAACCTCTCTTACCCCGCAACAACCACCTCAGACCAGCCACCATCCGCCACCATCCGCCACCTTCCCACCCCCTCTTTACCTCTCAATTCCCCCTTCACCATTATATTGGTTCATGAATTAAAACCCTAACTTTGAAATCAATTGGGGGTTTTATTCTTTGTGGGCATTGACAAATTGTGTAGTATCGTGGCTTTGTTTGTGAAATTCACGGAGTTCGTAACCAAATTCTAGTCTTTGTGGTGCAAAATGGTATTAAATTTAATTTTCCTAAACTTTATTCACTTGAATCATATTTTGAAACGAAAAATTGGAATTTGATATTGATATTGTTGTTGAATTCGAATTGTTTCGTTGTTGGTGAATATTATATGAATTATTTGTTGAGATTGGTTAACGCTCGTTGGTTGTTGAGTTTGAATTATTAGCATTGAGCGAATATTATTATTGATTGGATTGCTCGTTGGGATTGCTCGTTGAATCTTGAAGTATGCACCGTTTTGGTTGATTGGAGTATTTTAAATCGTGGTTGTTGTATCATGAAAGCAACTAAACCAACAAGCTATCACCCAAATCCACCACATTTATGGAGATTGGCTCTTTGCGTCGTCAGTTTGAAGCTTCTGCCCCACCGCTTCTACTGTCGACAGTTCTACCGAGTCATCCTCGGCAGACGAGGCTCATCACGAGTGAGCACTTCCCATCTTTCTCCCTTGTTTGAGTTATTTTGTTGCTATTTTCAGAGTGAGGGCACTGTGTTTTGTTTAGCTTGGGGGAGGGATATCTATCTTTATTGCTTTCTAGTATAGTTTTATTGCTTGTTTAGGTGTTGTACGCTTTGTACCGTCCATTAGGGGTGGGAGTTTACGTGCAACGAAAAAAAATGTACTGCTTTCCTAGTGTTATTGTTCAATTTAGTTGCATTTTTTGCATTCATATGTCTTTATACCCTGCATTGTGCAATTGACTTTCAAACTATGTTTGGGCTTTATTTGACTCTCTTGAGCTTCTTTTGAACTTATTATGATTCTGAAATTCAGTCGGTCATGCTATACATTGATAACTGCTTGGCATTGTGTGAACCATTGAATGGTATGCGGTAAGATGTTGGTCTCGTGTCAAGAATAGCTAGCAATTATCTTGCAGGTCACCTTACTATGTGTTTGTGTGATTGATGTGACTTGTTATCGTATGATTTTGGCTTGAGATTCATTAGTAGTTTAGTTTGCAACTCACGCATGCCGCGTATGACAGAGGCCATTCTCTTAGGAACCTTCAGACGAATTAGAAACATCATTCCTCCTGCCTTTCATACCCATGTTGTAGCCTTGTCTGTTTATTGTTTTAACTCCACAAAATTGAGCCCTATTAGCCCCGTTGGTTACTTGTCCCCGTCTAGCTTGGGGGAGCTTCTGTGTTCGTAATGGTTTCATTGATGTTGATTGATTGGCACACTAAGCCAATAGTTCGTGGTTCGAGGCTATGTTTGGATTTGTGGTTCGGAAATGGTGTATATTATTGTTGGCACCCAAGCGTAACAGTTAGCATTAGATTTATTATGTACTTTCGATTTCATTATCTAGTTTCATTTTCATACCAAATAATAAATAAAAAAAAGAAAAAAAAAAAAAAAAAAGAAAAAAAATAGAAGAAAAAAAAATAGAAAAAAAAAGAAAAAAAAAGAGAGAAAAATCAAAAAAAATATGTTTCGTTTTTGTATGTAGTCTGAAAGCTGGGAAGGGGAATGAAGAAGATCATTGACATTATATTATGTTTTTCCCTTGGTTATAACTTGGTTGATTGTTCGGTTCATGGTTCGATGGAGTAGGATTTGCGGCATTATCACGCCGACGCATGTAGTTCACCTTTGCTCCCCAAGTTGGACCTTACTCTCACTTTTTCCCAAATATACCCTACCCTTTGTTTTTACCTATCCCCATTACAAGCTTATTATAAGACCTCTTGATCGGCATGTTGTTTTGTGATTGAATGAAAATCGTTTCTTGCTATTGTCATCTTACCCCATGTTGCATCATATATTTATATTCTACAAGGTATGCGGCGACGACTAGCTTGATTGAGAATAGTTTGTGGCAAAGCTTGGTTGTTTCGATTGTGGATCACGATGCTTTGTGGTTCTATTTGTATCCGAGCTAGATTTCTGTCTCAATAACTCTGTTTGATTGTTTGCTCGAGAGTTGGGTTGGTCTTACCATGGTTTTGTGAAAGTCATGTGCGTCTTGTTTCTCTACCTTTGGTTTGTGTTGCTTGGGAAAGCAACAGTCTAGCTTGGGGGAATTTGATGAGTCATATTTGTATAGGGTATTTTAGGCGCATTTAGTTGCATTAATAGGCATTTATATCATTTTAGTTGCATTTAGGATCACATTTGCATAAGTTATCGTTGTCGTACTCTATTACGCCCCGTTTGTGTTTTCTTAATGTTTCAGGTGATTTTACGGTCATTGGATGCTTTCGGAGTGTTATGAGTTGATTTGGATGATGAACGGATGGAATGTTGACTCGAGGATCATTGCATGTCTCTAGGGATAATTTTGAGTCAACAACGAAGCTAACGCTATTTTTCTAAGCATCAAACGGACAAGCGTTCACTCTTTTGATGATATCTCAAGCTCTACATGTCGGAATGAGACGAATTTGATTGGGCTAGAAAGTAGACTTCAAGAGCTTTCCAACGACAGGTCACACGTCCTTATAGGCATTGTAGAACAAGAGTTATGACATAAACAAGATGGCTCGACTATCCGATTCGCCTACGGCCCAAAACGCAGGCCCAACTCTCCTCCTTGGGCGCGAAAACCAGCGACCAACCAGCGGCCCCTGGTTTCTTCGCCCAAGTGATTTCCGCGCGTGTTTTGGTCTTCGTGATCGTCCAATTAAATCTTAGCTTATGTATTTTATTTTCCTATTTTGTTTAGAATTTGAGAAGCATATAAATACTTCAAGGAATGCTTTTATTTTCCTAAGGTTTAATTCCCTAGAACTCCTCTTTCACGTTCTTTTTTCTCTCTTTTCTTTTTCGTGAACCATAGTTTTTCTACAAACTCCATTAATGTATTCTTGAGGTATTATTGATTTTCCTTTTTATTTTATTTATTGCTTTAATTATGTTTTCATTCTTAGATTTGATTTTCATTGTTCGTTTCATGATTGAGTAGTTTCCTGTCTAGGGTTTGGGAATCCATGTTTATATTATGAATCCTTATATTATTGTTGATGGTTTGATTATTCATTGATATTTCTAGTTGATTAGGTTTATATTGTTAATCTTTGCAATCTGATCAATTGTTTGATTAAATCATGCTAATAGAATTTAGAATCGAAAGATCGAATTTTAGGCTTACCTAAACTAGCAATTCTGATTATGTTAGCGATCGTACTGCATATGTTGAACGAGAGTGTTAAGACCCACTGTAGGATTAACTTGTGCTCTAGATAATTTGAATATTTGAGTTGTTGATGATGTTTTGATTGATTCTGGACTATGAACATGGTGAACCGTTGCCCTAGATCTTTTAGTTTATTTTTCTATTTATTTTAGTTTAAACATTCAATCCTAAATTCGTGACATTGTTAGTTTCGCCATACCTTGAAAGCTAGATTTAAATAGCCATCTCTCTGTGATTCGACCCTGCTTACCCTACTGCATTGTTAGGAGTTTTCGCTAGGATTTTATTTTTGACGGGTGTACGACAGCCTATCAAGCCTTGCCTGCTTGGGCCAAGTCGTGCCCTTGCTTCCCTTTCTTGGGTCAAGCCTTGCCTTGCTTGGGCCAAGTCGTGCCCTGCTTGCCTTTCTTGGGTCATGCTTACCTTGCTTGGGCCATGTCGTGCCCTTGCTTACCTTTCTTGGGTCATGCCGTGCCTTTTTGGGCCCTGTCGTTCCCTTGCTTACCTTTCTTGGGTCATGCCTTGCCTTGCTTGGCCATGTCGTGCCTTGCTTACCTATCTTGGGTCATGCCTTGCCTTGCTTGGGCCATGTCGTGGCCTTGCTTACCTTTCTTGGGTTCATGCCTTGCCTTGCTTGGGACATGTCGTGCCCTTGCTTACCTTTCTTTGGGTCATGCCCTTTGCCTTGCTGGGCCAGGTCGTGCCCTTGCTTACCTTTCTTGGGTCATGCTTACCTTGTTTGGGCCATGTCGTGCCCTTGCTTACCTTTCTTGGTCATTGCCTTGCCTTGCTGGCCATGTCGGGCCCTTGCTTACCTTCTTGGGTCATGCCTTGCCTTGCTTGGCCATGTCGTGCCCTTAGCTTACCTTTCTTGGGTCATGCCCGTTGCCTTGCTTGGGCCATGTCGTGCCCTTGCTTTCCTTCTTGGGTTCATGCCTTGCCTTGCTTTGGCCATGTCGTGCCCTTGCTTACCTTTCTTGGGTCATGCTTCCTTTGCTTGGGCCATGTCGTTGCCCTTGCTTACCTTTCTTGGTCATGCCTTGCCTTGCTTGGGCCAGTGTCGTGCCTTGCTTACCTTTCTTGGGTCATGCCTGCCTTGCTTGGGCCAGTCGTGCCCTTGCTGGCCTTTCTTGGGTCATGCTTACCTTGCTTGGCCATGTCGTGCCCTTGCTTACCTTTCTTGGTCATGCCTTGCCTTGCTTGGGCATGTCGTGCCCTTGCTTACCTTTCTTTGGGTCATGCTTCCCTTGCTTGGGCCATGTCGTGCCCTTGCTTACCTTTCTTGGGTCATGCCTTGCCTTGCTTGGCCATGTCGTGCCCTTGCTTACCTTTCTTGGGTCATGCCTTGCCTTGCTTGGGCATGTCGTGCCCTTGCTTTACCTTTCTTGGTCATGCCTTGCCTTGCTTGGCCATGTCGTGCCCTTGCTTACCGTTCTTTGGGTCATGCCTTGCCTTGCTTGGGCCAATGTCGTGCCCTTTGCTTGCCTTTCTTGGGTCATGCCTTGCCTTGCTTGGGCCATGTCGTGCCCTGCTTACCTTTCTTGGTCATGCCTTGCCTTCCTTGGCATGTCGTGCCCTTGCTTACCTTTCTTGGTTCATGCCTTGCCTTGCTTGGGCCATGTCGTGCCTTGCTTACCTTTCTTGGGTCTTGCTTACCTTGTGTGGGCCATGTCGTGCCCTTGCTTACCTTTCTTGGGTCATGCTTACCTTGTTTGGGCCATGTCGTGCCCTTGCTTACCTTTCTTGGGTTCATGCCTGGCCTTGCTTGGGCCATGTCCATGCCCTGGCTTACCTTTCTTGGGTCTTGCTTACCTTGTTTGGGCCATGTCGTGCCCTTGCTTACCTTTCTGGGTCATGATTACCTTCTTGGGCCATGTCGTGCCCTTGCTTACCTTTCTTGGGACTGCTTACCTTGTTTGGGCCATGTCGTGCCTTGCTTACCTTTCTTGGGTCATGCCTTGCCTTGCTTGGGCCATCTCGTGCCCTTGCTTAACTTTCTTGGGGTCAGGCTTACCTTTCTTGGGTCATGCTTACCTTGCCTTGGTCATGCTTTGCCTATGCTTGGGCCATGTCGTTGCCCTGCTTACCTTTCTTGGGTGCCCTTGCTTGACCTGCGTGGGCCATATCGGGCCCTTGCGTTACCTTGCTGGTCATGCCTTGCCTTGCTTGGCCATGTCGTGCCCTTGCTTACCTTTCTTGGGGTCATGCCTTGCCTTGCTTGGGCCAATGTCGTGCCGCTTACCTTTTCTTGGTCATGCCTTGCCTTGCTTGGTGCCATGTCGTGCCCTTGGCTTGCCTTTCTTGGGTCATGCCTTGCCTTGCAAATTGGGCCATGTCGTGCCCGTGCTGTACCTTTCTTGGTGGGTCATGCGTCCTTTGCTTGGCCATGTCGTGCCCTTGCTTACCGTTCTTTGGGTCATGCCTTGCCTTGCTGGGCCTAGTGCGTTCCCGTTGCTACCTGTCTTGGGTCATGCCTTGCCTTGCTTGGGCCAAGTCGTGCCCTTGCTTGCCTTTCTTGGGTCATGCGTACCTTGCTTGGGCCATGTCGTGCCCTTGCTTACCTTTCTTGGGTCATGCCTTGCCTTGCTGGGCCATGTCCGTGCCCTTGCTTACCTTTCTTGGGTCATGCTTCCCTTGCTTGGGCATGTCGTGCCCTTGCTTACCTTCGCTGGGTCATGCCTTGCCTTGCTTGGGCCATGTCGTGCCCTTGCTTACCTTTCTTGGGTCATGCCTTGCCTTGCTTGGGCCTGTCGTGCCCTTGCTGCCTTTCTTGGGTATGCTTACCTTGCTTGGGCCATGTCGTGCCCTTGCTTACCTTTCTTGGGTCATGCCTTGCCTTGCTTGGGCCATGTCGTGCCCTTGCTTCCCTTTCTTGGGTCAAGCCTTGCCTTGCTTGCGCCAAGTCCGTGCCCTTGCTTGCCTTTCTTGGGTCATGCTTACCTTGCTGGGCCATGTCGTGCCTTGCTTACCTTTCTTGGGTCATGCCTTGCCTTGCTTGGGCCATGTCGGTTCCCTGGCTTACATTTCGTGGGCATGCCTTGCCTGTTGCAGTGGGCGATGTCGTTCCTTGTCTGAGACCTTTCTTGGGTCATGCTACTTGCTTGGGCCATGTCGTGCCCTTAGCTTACCTTTCTTGGGTCATGCCTTGCCTTGCTTGGGCCATGTCGTGCCCGTGCGTACCTTTCTGGGTCTTGGCTTACCTTGTTTGGACCAGGTCCGTGCCTTCTTACTTTCGTGGGGTCATGCTTACCTGTGCTTGTGCCATGTCGTGCCCTTTGGGGCTTGACCTTTCTTGGGTCATGCCTTGCCTTGCTTGTGGCCAGGTCCGTGCCCTTGCTTACCTTTCTTGGGTCTTTGCGTACCGTGTTGGTCCATGTCCGTGGCCTTGCTTACCTTTCTTGGGTCATGCTTACCTTGTTTGGGCCATGTCGTGCCCTTGCTTACCTTTCCTTGGGTCATGCCTTGCCGTGCGTGGCCATGTCCTGCCCTTGCTTACCTTTCTTGGGTCTTGCTACCTTGTTTGGGCCATGTCGTGCCCTGCTTACCTTTCTGGGTCATGCTTACCTTGCTTGGGGCCATGTCGTGCCCTTGCTTACCTTTCTTGGGACATGCTTACCTTGCTTGGCCATGTCGTTGCCCTTGCGCTTACCTTTCTTGGTCAGGCCTTGCCTTGCTTGGGCCAGTCGTGCCCTTGCTTACCTTTCTTGGGTCTGCTTACCTTGCTTGGGCCATGTCGTGCCTTGCTTACCTTCTTTGGGTCATGCCGTTAAGCCTTGTCTTGGGTCATGCTTTGCCTTGCTTGGGCCATGTGCGTGCCCTTGCTTACCTTTCTTGGGTCTTGCTTACCATTGCTTGGGCCATGTCCGTGCCTTGCTTACGCTTTCTGGGTGATGCTTACCTTGCTTGGGCCATGTTCGTGCACTTTGCTTACCTTTCTTGGGTCAGCGTTACACTTGGCTTGGGCCATGTCGTACCCTTGCTTACTTTCCTGGGGTCATGCCTTGCCTTGCGTGGGCCATGTCGTGCCCTTGCTTACCTTTCTTGGGTGATGCTTACCTTGCTTGTGCCCATGTCGTGCCCTGTCTACCTTTCTTGGATCATTGCTTACCTTGCTTGGGCCATGTCGTACCCTTGCTTACCTTTCTTGGGTCATGCCTTGCCTTGCTTGGGCCATGTCGTGCCCTTGCTTACCTTTCTTGGGTCATGCCTTGCCTTGCTTGGGACATGTCGTGCCCTTGCTACCTTTCTTGGGTCAGCCTTGCCTTGCTTGGGCCATGTCGTCCTTTGCTTACCTTTCTGGATCATGCTTACCTTGTTTGGGCCATGTCGTGCCCTTGCTTACCTTTCTTGGTCATGCCTTGCCTTGCTTGGCAATGTCGTGCCCTTGCTTACCTATCTTGGTCATGCCTTGCCTTGCTTGGGCCATGTCGTGCCCTTGCTTACCTTTCTTGGATCATGCCTTGCCTTGCTTGGGCCATGTCGTGCCATTGCTTAACCTTTCTTGGTCATGCTTACCTTGTTTGGGGCCATGTCGTGCCCTTGCTTACCTTTCTTGGTCATGCATTGCCTGTTGGGGCCATGTCGTGCCCCTTGCTTACCTTTCTTGGGTCATGCTTCCCTTGCTTGGCCATGTCGTGCCCTTGCTTACCTTTCTTGGGTCATGCCTTGCCTTGCTTGGGCCATGTCGTTGCCCTTGCTTACCTTTCTTGGGTCATGCCTTGCCTTGCTTGGGCCATGTCGTGCCCTTGCTTACCTTCTTGGGTCATGCCTTGCCTTGCTTGGGCCATGTCGTGCCCTTGCTTGCCTTTCTTGGGTCATGCTTACCTTGCTTGGGCCATGTCGTGCCCTTGCTTACCTTTTCTTGGGTCATGCCTTCCCTTGCTTGGGCCATGTCGTGCCCTTGGCTTACCGTTCTTTGGGTCATGCCTTGCCTTGCTTGGGCCAAGACGTGCCCTTGCTTGCCTTTCTTGGGTCATGCTTTGCCTTGCTTGGGCCATGTCGTGCCCTTGCTTGCCTTTCTTGGGTCATGTCTTGCCTTGCTTTGGGCCATGTCGTGCCCTTGCTTGCCTTTCCTTGGGTCATGGATTGCCTTGCTTGGGCCATGTCCTGCCCTTGCTTGCCTTTCTTGGGTCATGCATTGCTTTGCTTGGGCCATGTCGTGCCCTTGCTTGCCTTTCTTGGGTCATGCCTTGCCTTGCCTTGCTTGGGCCATGTCGTGCCCTTGCTTACTTATACTGGGCATTAAGCTTAATTTTCATGATTTTTTTTTTTCAAAAAAATTATTTTTGTTTTCCGAAAATAGGGAAAATAGGGGTAAAAACGGGAAAAATAAGGGAAAAATTCAAAAAAATCTCAAAAAAATCCCAAAAAATCCCAAAAATTCAAAAAAATCCCAAAAATTATTGGTGTTGAAATATTTTATTTTTGGACCTAGGGGGTGCCCGTGTTGGTCCCGGGTTGCTATTTTAGGGGTAAAAACGGGAAAAATCCCAAAAAATTCAAAAAAATCCCAAAAATCCGAAAAAATAGAAAAAGACATATAAATATATATAGAAAACATTGGTGTTAAATTTTTTATTTGGGACCTCGGGGGGTGCCCGTTGGGTCCCGGGTGCTATTTTTGGAAAGTTTTCGGGAAAATTCATTCTTAGTGGTCATATTGTGCATGTGGTCCGATCGTTTTGCCTTGGGCCATGCCTTGGGTCCGATTGTTGGCCTTGGGCCATGCCTTTCCCTTGCGTGCTTATGGATGCCATGCCCTTGGTCATGTCAATGCGATCGTAGGAATGCAATACAGAAAACCATCACTCGCCCAGCCTGTATAGCACTTGGAGCAAAAACACTGAAGAGGTTTATCGGCGTGCGGTTCACGGAGCCCGCCAGCTAAAACAAAACCAACACCACTCACACGCGTAGCGTACCTCTTGGCCAGAAACAACGAGCTTGCATCCCACGACCACAAAGTGGCCGCAAGGATGGGCTAGATGTCCCCCGACTAGCACCGTTGACGGTGAAAGAAACAAACAAATCGAGGCGGGAAACACACTGGCTAAGGGTTAGCTAACACAACGTCAACAGAATTGGACTGGCACCCACATGCCGCTTGATATCGCCCGCATCCGGGAACGGTCCCGCATCGAGTTTCGGACAACATTAGCACACTAAAGCCAAAAGGGACAAAGAGGTTTGTTCAAAGATCGACGACGAGATTTAGTCCGCTCTCTAGTGTGGCCTGCTTGGTCCTCTGCCCGCACCAAGAACAGTCCGAATCCGGTCATCGAGGCCCAAGCTCCCCCGACTATAGTACCGTTTCCAGGTTTGCTCGAAGGACGACGACGAGATTTAGTATGCTCTTGTGTGCTTCTTGGTCTTTTCCCTCGCACACTAGAAACACACCGCATCCGATCATTGGATTCCCAAGCTCCCTACAATACCTACGAGGTTTGTTCGAAGGACGACGTCAACTAGATTTTAGTCCGCGCTCGGGGCTGCTCGGTCCGCTGCCCGCAAGAACGACCGCATCCGGTCGACAGAGTCCCAAACTCCCCTCCGCTAACCCATCCGAGAGACGACCGCGGGACCATTGCGGCATACGAAAAAACGAGGTCAAGTCGGGACGTTAGCCGTATTGCGGGGCCAATCCACCACCGTCATCCCCCGACTTTACGGAGCCGAAAAATTCCCTCAATGCATCGTTGGATTTTTTTTTCTGAACAACGAAAACTCAAGGTCATAGTCTGGTACTATGGCCGTGTCGCAGGCCAATTCCACAACCGTCATCCCCCCGAAATACTCCGTCAATCGACCGTAACACCTTTCTTTGCTTACCTTGCTTGGGATATGCCTTGCCATGCCTTCCTCTTGCCTTTCTTTGCCACGACCTTTCCCTTGCTTACCTTGCTTGGGGCCATGCCTTGCCACGACTTTGCCCTTACCTGCCTTTCTTTGCCACGACTTGCCCTTGCTTTGCCTTGCTTGGGCATGGCGTGCCCTTACTTACCTTTCTTGGGTCATGCTTACCTTGTTGGGCCATGTCGTGCCCTTGCTTACCTTTCTTGGGTCATGCCTTGCCTTGCTTGGGCCATGTCGTGCCTTGCTTACCTTTCTTGGGTCATGCTACCCTTGCTTGGGCCATGTCGTGCCCTTTCTTACCTTTCTTGGGTCATGCCTTGCCTTGTTTGGGCCATGTCGTGCCCTTGCTTACCTTTCTTGGGTCATGCTTACCTTGCTTGGGCCATGTCGTGCCCTTGCTTACCTTTCTTGGGTCATGCTTACCTTGCTTGGGCCATGTCGTGCCCTTGCTTACCTTTCTTGGGTCATGCCTTGCCTTGCTTGGGCCATGTCGTTCCCTTGCTTACCTTTCTTGGGTCATGCCTTGCCTTGCTTGTGCGATGTCGTGCCCTTGCTTACCTTTCTTGGGTCATGCTTACCTTGCTTGGGCCATGTCGTGCCCTTGCTTACCTTTCTTGGGTATGCCTTGCCTTGCTTGGGCCATGTCGTGCCCTTGCTTACCTTCTTGGGTCTTGCTTACCTTGTTTGGGCCATGTCGTGCCCTTGCTTACCTTTCTTGGGTCATGCTTACTTGCTTGGGGGCCAGTCGTGCCTTGCTACCTTTCTTGGGTCATGCCTTGCCTTGCTTGGGACATGTCGTGCCCTTGCTTACCTTTCTTGGGTCTTGCTTACCTTGTTTGGGCCATGTCGTGCCCTTGCTTACCTTTCTTGGGTCATGCTTACCTTGTTTGGGCCATGTCATGCCCTTGCTTACCTTGCTTGGGTCATGCCTTGCCTTGCTTGGGCCATGTCCTGCCCTTGCTTACCTTTCTTGGGTCTTGCTTACCTTGTTTGGGCCATGTCGTGCCCTTGCTTACCTTTCTTGGTCATGCTTACCTTGCTTGGGCCATGTCGTGCCCTTGCTTACCTTTCTTGGGTCATGCTTAGCTTGCTTGGGCCATGTCGTGCCCTTGCTTACCTTTCTTGGGTCATGCCTTGCCTTGCTTGGGCCATGTCGTGCCCTTGCTTACCTTTCTTGGGTCATGCTTACCTTGCTTGGGCCATGTCGTGCCCTTGCTTACCTTTCTTGGGTCATGCCTTACCTTGCTTGGGTCATGCTTACTTTCTTGGGTCATGCTTTGCCTGCTTGGGCCATGTCGTGCCCTTGCTTACCTTTCTTGGGTCTTGCTTACTTGCTTCTTGGCCATGTCGTGCCCTTGCTTACCTTTCTGGGTGATGCTTACCTTGCTTGGGCCATGTCGTGCCCTTGCTTACCTTTCTTGGGTCATGCTTACCTTGCTTGGGCCATGTCGTACCCTTGCTTACCTTTCTTGGGTCATGCCTTGCCTTGCTTGGGCATGTCGTGCCCTGCTTACCTTTCTTGGGTGATGCTTACCTTGCTTGGGCCATGTCGTGCCCTTGCCTACCTTTCTTGGGTTATGCTTACCTTGCTTGGGCCATGTCGTACCCTTGCTTACATTTCTTGGGTCATGCCTTGCTTTGCTTGGGCCATGTCGTGCCCTTGCTTACCTTTCTTGGGTCATGCCTTGCCTTGCTTGGGACATGTCGTGCCCTTGCTTACCTTTCTTGGGTCATGCCTTGCCTTGCTTGGGCTATGTCGTGCCCTTGCTTACCTTTCTTGGGTCATGCTTACCTTGTTTGGGCCATGTCGTGCCCTTGCTTACCTTCTTGGGTCATGTCGTGCCCTTGCTTACCTTTCTTGGTCATGCCTTGCCTTGCTTGGCCAGTGTGCCTTGCTTACCTATCTTGGGTCATGCCTTGCCTTGCTTGGGCCATGTCGTGCCCTTGCTTACCTTTCTTGGGTCATGCCTTGCCTTGCTTGGCCATGTCGTGCCCTTGCTTACCTTTCTTGGGTCATGCTTACCTTGTTGGGCCATGTCGTGCCCTTGCTTACCTTTCTTGGGTCATGCCTTGCCTTGCTTGGGCCATGTCGTTGAAGGAAATAATGCCCTTGTCCAAGTATGCATTCTATGTTAAGTCTAATAAATGCGGTTCAGTATTAATTACAAGTTAATAATTCAGTGAGATCAAGTGAGCTGAATGCCTAGCTAGAGCCGCTTCAGTTCAAGTGAATTAATGATATAATCCACAGCTTACTCTTGACTGAACCCGTAGGGTCACACAAATAGTACGTAAACGGATCAAGTATTTATTGGCATTACATACTCCATCTATGGATATTCGGAATCGACGGATCTTGGTTTCAGTGGGAGCTGAGATCGTCACAGGCAAGAAATGAATACTCCGGAAACGATGATATTGCCGAAACGGAAATATGGATCGTATCGGAATATAATATTATCCAAGTCGTAGATGTTGCCGGAAACGGAAACATGGGTACGTATCGAAAATATTATCGGAAATGGAAATAAGTACAAGAATCGAAATATTGCCGGAAACGGAAATATTGTCAGAATCGGAAATATTATCGGAATCGGAAAATAATTCCAGAAACGGAAATATTAAATATTTGTTCGAAACGGAAATTGATTCCGGAATCGGAATATTAAATATTGTTCGTATCGGAAATGAATTCCGGAACCGGGAATTTAATCGGAAGCGTATCGTACGAATTAGCATCGGACGAGGCCTGCCGGACGAAGGCCCAGCACGAAGTCGGGCCATCGCCCAGCAAGCCAAACGCGCGCCACAAGCCCAACCAAGGCAGCGCCCAGGCCTACCGCAAGGCAGGCCCAGCGCGCGCCAAGGCCACGGCTGCGTGGCCTCGCTGCGTGGGCTGCTGCTCGCACGCACACATGGGCAGCCCTTGTGGCTGCCGTGTGTGTGTGAGTTTGTGTTCATGCACGATTCCTAAAACTATTAAATTAGTACATGATTAAATTTCTATTCCTAAAAGGATAAATTAATTAAATAGAGTTCTTGTAGGATTCTAAGTTTAATTAATTCGTATCCTACTAGGATTCCAATTCCCTTTCCATAACTCTATAAATACGTGCCTAGGTTCACATATTTTCAGAGATTAATTCAAGTATTCAAAGTGAGTTTGAGAGAAAAATTCAGCCATATTCTTACCTAAGAGTGCCGAAAATTCTAGTACCTTAAGGGCGATCTAGTTGGTCAATCTTAAGGCGGATCCGGACGTGCTGTGGACTACTACGGAGGGACGACACTTGGAGTCCTAAAGACTTGTTCTTGTTCGTTTCGGGCGCAGCTAGGAAGGCACGCAACAAAGAGTATGCATCTAATTATGCTATATGATTATGTGTAAATAATATGTATTCCGGCTTAATGGTTGTTTCCGCATTTTATGAATGGTCATATGTATCATAACCTACAGTCGTGCCCTTGCTTACCTTTCTTGGGTCATGCCTTGCCTTGCTTGGGCCATGTCGTGCCCTTGCTTACCTTTCTTGGTCATGCTTACCTTGTTTAGGCCATGTCGTGCCCTTGCTTACTTTCTTGGGTCATGCTTGCCTTGCTTGGCCATGTCGTGCCCTTGCTTACCTTTCTTGGGTCATGCTTGCCTTGCTTGGGCCATGTCGTGCCCTTGCTTACCTTTCTTGGGTCATGCTTACCTTGCTTGGGCCATGTGTACCCTTGCTTACCTTTCTTGGGTCATGCCTTGCCTTGCTTGGGCCATGTCGTGCCCTTGCTTACCTTTCTTGGTCATGCCTTGCCTTGCTTGGGCCATGTCGTGCCCTTGCTTACCTTTCTTGGGTCATGCTTGCCTTGCTTGGGCCCTGTCGTGCCCTTTGCTTACCTTTCTTGGGTCATGCTTACCTTGCTTGCCATGTCGTACCCTTGCTTACCTTTCTTTCTTGGTCATGCCTTGCCTTGCTTGGGCCATGTCGTGCCTTGCTTACCTTTCTTGGGTCATGCCTTGACTTGCTTGGGACATGTCGTGCCTTTGCTTACCTTTCTTGGTCATGCCTTGCCTTGCTTGGGCCATGTCGTGCCCTTGCTTACCTTTCTTGGGTCATGCTTACCTTGTTTGGGCCATGTCGTGCCCTTGCTTACCTTTCTAGGTCATGCCTTGCCTTGCTTGGCCATGTCGTGCCCTTGCTTACCTATCTTGGGTCATGCCTTGCCTTGCTTGGGACATGTCGTGCCCTTGCGTACCTTTCTTGGGTCATGCCTTGCCTTGCTGGCCATGTCGTGCCCTTGCTTACCTTCTTGGGTCATGCTTACCTTGCTTGGGCCATGTCGTGCCTTGCTTACCTTTCTTGGGCCATGCCTTGCCTTGCTTGGGCCATGTCGTGCCCTTGCTTGCCTTTCTTGGGTCATGCCTTGCCTTGATTGGGCCAAGTCGTGCCCTTGCTTGCCTTTCTTGGGTCATGCTTACCTTGCTTGGGCCATGTCGTGCCCTTGCTTACCTTTCTTGGGTCATGCCTTGCCTTGCTTGGGCATGTCGTGCCTGAAGGAAATAATGCCCTTGGTCCAAGTATGCATTCTATGTTAGTCTAATAAATGCGGTTCAGTATTTAACAAGTTAATAATTCAGTGAGATCAAGTGAGCTGAATGCCTAGCTAGAGGCCGCTTCAGTTCAAGTGGAATTAATGATATTAATCCACAGCTTACTCTTGACTGAACCCGTAGGGTCACACAAATAGTACGTAAACGGATCAAGTATTTAATGGCATTAAATACTCCATCTATGAATATTCGGAACCGACGGATCTTGGTTTCAGTGGGAGCTAAGATCGTCACAGGCAAGAAGTGAATACTCCGGGAAACGATGATATTGCCGGAAACGGAAATATGGATCGTATCGGAAATATATAATATTATCCAGTCGTAGATGTTGCCGGAAACGGAAACATGGTACGTATCGGAAAATATTTATCGGAATGGAAATATTGCCAGAATCGGAAATATTGCAGGAACACGGAAATATTGTCAGAATCGGAAATATTACCGGAATCGGAACATAATTCCGGAAACGGAAATATTAAATATTTGTTCGAAACGGAAATTAATTCCGGAATCGGAAATATTAAATATGTTCGTATCGGAAATTAATTCCGGAATCGGAAAATTTAATCGGAAGCGCATCGTACGATAGCATCGGACGAGGCCTGCCGGATCGAGGCCCAGCACGAAGCCAGGGCCATCGCCCAGCAAGCCAAGCGCGCCGCACAACAGCCACGCCAGGCCCAGCGCAAGGCCAGTGCCCAGCAGGCTGCGCAGCGCGCACAGCGCGCACAGCACGCGCAGCGCGCAGCGCGCGCGGGCGCTGCGTGGGCTGCTGCCTTGCGCGCACGCATGGGGCCCATCGTGGCAGCCGTGCGTGTGTGTGCAAGTGTTTGTGTTCGTGCACGTTTCCTAAAACATGCAGAGTTCGGTTAATGATTAAATTCCTAATTCTATTTGATAAATTAATTAAATTAGAGTTCTTGTAGGATTCTAGGTTTAATTAATTTGTATCTGATAGGATTTCGATTCCTTCCATACCCCTATAAATATGAGGCTAGGGCTCACAATTTATAACAAGTTTTCAAAGTATTCAAAAAGTGAGTTTTTGAGAGAAAACTAAAACACACATCTTGCTCATAAAAGTGCCGAAATTTCTAGTACCTTACGGGCGATTCTAGTTGGTCAATCTTAAGGCGGATCCGGACGTGCTGTGGACTATCTACGAGGGACGACACTGGAGTCCTAAAGACTTGTTCTTGTTCGGTTCGGGCGCAGCTAGGGAGGGCACGCAACAAAGAGTATGCATCTAATTATGCTATATGATTAGTGTAAATAATATGTTGTCCTGGGTTAATGGTTGTTTCCGCATGATCTATGTAATGTCATATGTATCATAACCTAACAGTGGTATCACGAGCCCCTTATTATTTTCATAATCTAAATTGCATGAACATGGTTACATATTACAAATTTGCAAGAATTAAAAAGGGGTGATTAATTTTCGTAATTGTTAATTAATTGCAAATTGCGTTTATTTAATTATACGTACGCAGTTTTTTCGGGCAGTTTCTTCGTTTACTCATACCAAATCGAGTGATTTGGTGTCAATTCCGCATGTAAAAGGCATTCTAAAATTTTGACAAAAAAGAGTATGTTTTCTGCCGAACCCAGAATTCTCAAATTCGAAGCCTAACTATGACTTTCGAAGGTTTTAGTTTTTCGAATGCAAAATTTCGTAAATTTAAGATGTTAAATTAAATATTTGCGATTCTTGTTGATAAATCTTGAATTTTTGATTGACCTACTGCATATGTTTAACAAGTTTGAATGCCTAGTCTTGTTAATTATGCAATCTAATTTGTATTATGATTAATTTGTTGAAAATTAGAATAATTTAGAATTAATTTGATTTTCATAATTAATTGTAATTTTAATTAGAAACCTATGATTAAAAACCACCATAAAAATTGTAATTTATGATAAATTTAAATTTTTATGACCTAGACTTGAATCCATACAATAGCGGAAATCAATTGGATAATAAATTTTCGCTTTCGCCCTAAAATTATGAAATTAATAATATTTATTAATTTGTCATTAATTTTAATAAATTTAAATTTTTATGCGATTCGTTCATATAACTTGCACGCACAAAGCAATGACGCTTCGTGTACCCTTAAGGGGTGTTGTATAATGCGGGCATGCGACGACGAGCAAGGGAGCTCGTCGCCCGTGCGCACGAATGCAATGAGCAAGGGCGTAGTGCACGAGCACAAGGCAGCAGCCCTGCCTTGTGTCGTGTGCCACGAGCAATGGACGAATGGGCATGGGAGAAGGGCGAGCAAAGCGTCGCGTGTGGGCAGCAAGCGAGCTGCGCCACAACGCGCGCTGCCTCGCACAGAGCGCGCAGCCTCGCGCGCAGCGAGCGCGCAAGCAAGCTCGCGTGCCACCAGCGCTGCGCCCAGCATTGCTCGCGCGCACAACGAGCGAGGACTCGCGCGCACAGCCAGCTTGCTCGCGCGCACAGCGAGCGATGTCGCGCCCAGCGTGCGATGTCGCGCGCCCAGCGAGCGATGGCTCGCCGCCCAGCGAACTATGTCGCGCGCCCAGCGAGAGATTTCGCGCGCGCACTGCGAGCGATAGCTCGCGTGCGATGAGCGCTGGCGCGCGCAGTGAGCACCAATGCGTGCGGAGGCTTGCGATGGGGATGCAGCAGCTATGCGACGAGCGCATGGGCTGCGCGCCACATGGCCCAGCAATGGCTGGTGTGCGTGAGGCCCATGGGCGTGCAACGCGTAGGGTGTTTGCGTTTCCGATTAAGATCGTTTTGAATGTTTAATTTGAAAATTTCAGTTTCACGTAATTTTAATTAATTTTAAAATTAATAATTTAACTTATTTCTTGGATTTAATGTTGAATATTTATAATTATAATAAATGTTATTTATTCTAATTATTTTACTAAAATTAAAATCATGAATTAATTTAAATACGACTGAAATTAAATTAAACTTTTGGATTCAATTATAAATTATATGAGCTTTAAATTTTAAATTAAATTTGTATGTTTCCGGTTAGACTAGAAATACATTTTTATGTTTAAAATTAGTAAAGCATATGAATTTATTGGTTTAAGTGGGAGCGGATTTTAGTCATAAACTCTTGATTAGGTCTACAAATCCTTATAGGTTTAAAACAACTGATTAGAATTAATAAGGACTGAATAATTGGTAGATTATTGTTGCCTTGATTAATTGCTGCAATGTTTACTGTGATGATAATGGTTTTTACTAACCAGCTATGTGGGCCATTCATGATAATGAATGGGTGAATGGTATAGATTGTATAGTACTGTTTTTGCAGGTTATGAATGACTAGTATGGACCCAAATAGATGAAAATATGGTCTGCTACCATTAATTTGAATGTAATGGTCTAAAGGCCAAAGTTATTTTTTCAATTCAAATATGGTCTGCGAACCATCAAATAGTTGTAATTAGTTATAGCTTATCCTATTTGAAGAAAATGGTGCCTCCCACGGGTAGATTTCAAGACGGACTTGAAGTCAAAGCTTCAAGATGAGTCGGGCCATACTAGATCACAATTATCTTAGCATGTTTAAGTTATTTATTGGTTTAAATAGTCTTAAAATGCATGAGATCAAAAGCTTGATTATGGTGCAGGATTAAGGATTTTAGTTCACTTAAAATCTAACCAACATAGTAAGAGCCTTAAGTTCCAAACTTAAAATTGAGTTAAAAGGTGCCATGCCAAAATATACACTTGCTTGGATATCCTTTACAATCATCTAGTAATAGTTTTCGCTCAGCGAGGTGTTACTATTGGTCCTAAAGGGCAAGGTACACAAATAATTGTGAGTACATGTTAGTTTTGGTGAAACTCAACGATATAAGTAAGGAAGTCCTTTTATGTCGTGGCAAATCGATAGGTTTACCTAATAAGTTCTTAGACGTACCTATCAACCAGAATAGTTTCTAGACTATTAGCAAAAGGCTTTTGCTTACCTAAGATGTTTTAGGATTAGTCGACAAACTGTGCTTAGTTCTTCAATGATTTTAGGATCTTGAATCATTTTATTCACACCTGCCGGAACAATAAAACTCGATAAATGAGAATGCACTGTTTGAATTGCATGTTGCTTTAATTTCAAGTTATTATTCATGATAAATGTTTAGACTTTGCATGCTTCAATGTATGTTTTAATATTGTTTATAATTATAATATCTTGCACTGCAAGTAAATCCTTTAGAAAGGGTAACAGTAAATTTCCTCGATTGGTAGTGAATCCAAGAACGATTCACGGAAATGAGAGAAAGTGAGCAATTTAAAATGTACTTTCTTATAGCGGACTTTTATGGTTGTTTTCGAAGATCAAATGAATGGGCAACCCAATTGGTGCTTGTGAAATTCAAAATACAATGTAGTTTTGAGATCATAAAGCATTGAGTTAATACGCTCAGCTTTACCAATGGTTAACAACCTAATATCTTTGCCATTTACATTCTCGAATGATTCTAGTCCCGAGACATTCGAATAGATCGATGCTTAGAGAACTTTAGAAGCTTCGGGTAAGATCATCTAGTTGAAACAAAATTCAAGAAATTAAATGGTAAAGAACCTTGTGTGACATTGGACATGTCTAACAAAGTATACAAAGTCCACACTAAAGAATTAATTCTTAAGACTATAAGAAAAGGGTACAAGAAATAGGAAAACGAGGAACAAATGAAGGAATTTACGATTCCGTTTCTACCTATAAGTTTATGTTAAAGAGAAGTGACCTAGCAATCAAACCTTCCTGGTATCATATACCGCTTGAGGTTCTTACTTCGGTATAACTCAAACAGTGGAAGCTAGGATACACCTAATGACCTACAAGGGGAAAGAAGCATGGAAATGCTACATTAGTTGTAGGGTATCTAGTTTGTTTTAAGGCCTTTCAAAGGCTGGAATAAATGGCTATTTGTTCCATAATCAACATACCTAAATTTCTGTTTTCAAACACAGAAAGACCACATTCAAGAAACAACAAAACAATGTTGTGTTTTTTTGAATGAAATGGTCAATTACAGGTTGAGTCAATATGCTTGATTAAACCAACACTCTTAAATAAAAACTTTACTAGGTTCAAATCAACCCTTGATTTGAGTTCCACTAATCTTTGGCATTGTTGCTTAGACCATATCAACAAGTTAACATTCATAAGCTCTATTTTGATGGACTTTGAAAGTTGGTTGATTTCTAGATCAACTTAAGACAAGCTAGTCTTACTTTTGAAAGTAACAAAGAATATGAAACTATTGTTAGAACGCCTAGACGATAGAGTTCAAAGCTAAAGAAAGGTTTTATGACTTTATTATTTCACATGGATTTGAGTGAATATAGTTTTATTTACTCAAAGTGATATAAGTTTGATCTGTTTGACTACTTCAAAGATTCAGAAGTATAAATCCACTTGCAAGAAATCATAAAGATCTAGGTTAGATCATGTTGATGATTACTTGAGACCAAATAAATCATCAATGATTGTGTGTTGTAATTTCACAATCTAGGTCCATAAGATATGGCATATCTTAGTTGGAATAATCGAAGTCAATTAGCACTTGATTCGATCAATGAGGATCATAAAGACTTTTCCTATAATTTCTAAAACAAAATGCTCAATACCACCAAACTAAACCAAATTCGCCAAAGCTATTGAAAGTAATTTCAGAATATTTTTCTAAAATATATCTAGAGAGTTGCAAAACTCAGTAGGAGCTAGTGTTTGTCATTCGACAAACTAAGGCCCAAGTATAGATATATGTTTCATTGTGATTTATTCAAATGAGACACAAGGTATTGTTTCTACCACGAATTTTTTGAGAACATAATGTTTGTTTGCTCGAAATAATGTCCTTTTGGAGATTCGTTTCCAAAATGACATGGGGAGAAAATAGACCTCGAAAGTTTTCGAGGCGAACAACAAACAAAACGACATTCCGGAGGCTTTTCGAAGTGCTTCAGAAAATCCGAACTTATTCTGAAAGGACTTTAGAAGTAGCTTTTAAAGAATGACATCTCTTAGAAGACTTTACAAGTGCTTCAAGGAGAATAGAATATTCAAAGGACTCTCAAGTGCCTGTTGATATTCTATTGTTTGATGTTCTATACCCAAGTAGGCATAGAGTTCAAGTCACGGAACTATGAGATTCTTCTATTAGATAGTAAGGAAACATAGAGTTTCTGGTCAATGAAACTATGAAGATTCTTCTATTCGATAGTGAAAAACCTACAACTTGCAGTCAAACTATTTCATGTAGATTAATGAGTTTATGACTTGTAAGAAAGCTATGACGAAACCTAGATTCCCTAAAATGGTTAGAGGCCATATATAGACTCAAATGTTTTAAATGGTTAGAGGCCATAAAACATACTCAATGATTTGATGACAAAATTGAAATTTTGTTGATTTGCAAGAAAGTTTTTCACACCTATTGGTTGCAAGTTTGTTTTAAGGATAAAAACCATCAAACATGGAATTGTTTTCACACACAAAGCTAGATTAGTTGCTAAAGGTTACAAGCAAATTCATGGCATGGATTGTGTTGAAACCTCATGCAAAATCGTAATGCTAAGTCTATAATTCAAGCATGATTGCTGGGTTTGGTACATAGGCAATGGATGACAAAACGTATTCCTCAATCAAATGTTGGAATAAACTATGTACATGGTATGTCATAGGATTTTGTGATCCAAATAAATGCTTGAAAGGAAAGCTAGCTTATGAAATCTAAGTCCAGATTTAAGCAAGCAATTGGGAATTAGAACTGTATTTTAGTGAAGCTAATAAGTATTTTAGTTTCATAAATATACATGATTCTTATAGATAATAAGAATTTAGGGGATACTTAAAAACTTAATTGGTCCTATGTGTATTACACACATCTCTCTCTTGTGAAATAACATTCAATGCTAATGACTTAGATTGAAATTATTCATCAATGATGGACCATGGCGAAACTTAGTACATACTGGGTATTAGATCTATTTACAAAGATCTTATGATATGTTTTGGATTAAGTAATGGCATTTACTAAATCAAACACGAAAGTCTCCATTGGAGATATCCGACCCATGTGAATAAATCTAAGTAAAGGATGTTTGAACTATGTATAAGCATTTACTAAGTTAAACATCAAAGGATCTAAATAAGATTCTTAACCTATTATAATGTCAAGAATTAGCTAATTTAGTATCTACTGAAACAGATAAGCTAAAGTTACATGAATAGAATTCAATTGGGAATTATTCTGCAAAAGAATTTATCATGTATGATTAATATGAGGATCGCCAAAAATGTATCGTATGACTTTAGGCATGACGAACATATACCAATCTCTATTGATCTAAGTGAAGATCAACTAGATTGAGATCAAGAATACTTATGTACTTGAAAAGGTACATAGGAATAGTTCTTGATTCAAGGAATAAAGATATGCTAAATATTGATGCTACACGCATACACTGGCAAAGGATCAAGCAAGACCTTTGGAGTTAATCATGATAAGGACGAGCTATAGAGCATCGTGTTTTGAAATGGCACATGGATTGGAGACCATGAGTTGTTGCGTGGAAATAAAATATAATTTCTATGTTCTAAGATATAGTTGGAGAATCTTCCACATATCTATGAACTGCCTGATAGGTAAATCCAAACAAAGCATCACTAGCAACCTATACAGTTGAAGTAAAAGTATTATTGCCTAGAAGCATAAAACAGGGTTGTTTAAAGTTCTTCACTGAACTTGGGTAGATCACCTACTGCTGGCTTGATGGTTCTTCATTGAAAAATGCGTAGAACACACTCTTGAAGCAAGAAAAACGTCTGATAACTTGATGTTCGTTCATTGAAAATAGTTAAAACCACCATCGAAGTAAGAAAGACTAGATCACATAATAAACAAACTCGAAAAGATCTATCATCATATCTCGAAGAACATTCGATGAAAAGGATATTAAGATTGGCAAAGCATGATAACTAAACCTATGCAACAAGTGAGAAGCAACACTCACGTTGTAGCACTGGAAATCAAGCATAGCTTTGAATTCATGAATTGTTTTAGAAGATGGGTTTGAGGCCAGGTTGTAAAACATTGGGGTTGAACATTTATCATATATGAAATGTATTTCATATTCCATTTAATCTTGGTTTAGTATTAAA
>NW_026614490.1:0-30550 GCF_020520425.1 Spinacia oleracea | reverse complement strand
TTGATCAAATAGGTATATTCCGATGAACAAATTTGATTTTATATTGAACATTTTGTTTTTTCAGAATGTTGACTCACTATAAATGCGTTGAAAATCCATGGTTGAAGAATTATATACAATTAGAGAGATGTGGTGTCCGCTTATTCTAAGAATATTGGTCTGGTGGTGGTTACATCACAGCGATGTGAACTACCAACAAGTCAGTTCCCATGACTTGATAAGACACAAGGGTTATGTGATTTTGATCATGTTTTTTGGATGTTATTCTATTGGAGGAGCCAAAGAGAATGGTCATGACTAAGAAATTGGAAAGGTAGACCAGAAGTTCAGCTGCAAATTGCGGAATTCTTCTTCATGCGAGAAAGATTTACACTATAGAAGCATAGTTTTGTTGAAGAACAATTTCTTAAAGGGATGGCATGTTCTCAAGAAGAAATACGTGGAAAACACAGCTATAGAGAAAAGTTATTATGTGTGGAGGCCTAAAAAGATGGATTAAAACATGAAGTTCGGTTTAACAAAGAGCACTTTGGAGTGGTGTTTTTGTCAGTAATTACTGAAAGGTTTTTTATGTTTCATGCGCTTCTGTGTTTTCATCTGCATTGGGTCATTTAGTTGTACTAGATCCATCACTATTTCAGGGTTTTTTTCTTGCGAAAGTTGAACATTTAGTTATAAATATAGTAACATTTACTTGATAAATGATCACTATATTATTTCAGGTTGATGCTTCTTTTCCAAAGCCACCTCCAAAATATTTTAGAAGAGGTGCAGCTGTTGATAAAAATGTAGAATCATCGGACAAGGTAGATATTAATATTTAATTCTTTAAAGTGAATATTTAAATTTCTGTTTTTGAATGTCTTTACATTTTGTGTCAATTTTAGGAAAACAATTCAACAAATGAAACATCAAATGATTCATATGTTCATGGAAGTACTAAACCGATGCATGTACAAAAGTTAAAGCACCATTGGCTACTAAGCACCATCGGCTACTAAAGCACCATCGGCTACTAAAGCACCATCGGTTAATAAAGCACCATCGGCTACTAAAGCACCATCGGTTAATAAAGCACCATTGGCTACTAAAGGAACATCAGCCACTAAAGCAAAAAAGGATCAGCAGAGATTTGAGTATAATATCAAGAGTGCATTTGACTTGGGACTTTCACAAACACCGATGCTTACTAAAGTTCATCTGTTACTAAAGCTCCATCTTGTACTGAAGCTAAAGTTCAAGACCTATTCATGCTTCAGAAATTATTCAAGTAGTACCTACAGTTCACGGATCTATTCAGGCTGAAAAAATACTCAAGTTGGATCTAAGGTCAAGGACCTCAAGTTTCATTGGTTACTAAACCTCCGTTGGGTATTAAGGATCTCATCAATCTGCTAATGATCAAGCTTATTGAAATTTAAGTATGATGCTTTCTTAGCTCTTTTTGATGAATCAATGGCTGCTGAAGAAGCCATTAAAAGTCAATGATTTAGTAACTGTTGATTATGAGTTGAACATTTAGTTTTAATAGAATGAACATTGAGTTCAAACATTTTGAACATATAGTTTTAATAGAATGAACATTTAGTTCAAGTAGTACGTGCTCTTTTTCTGTTTGATCATTTAGTTTTAATAGAATGAACATTGAGGTCAAACATTTGAACATCACTTTTTCATAATATTTTATGTTTGAATTTTTTTTTTTTTTTTAAGGCATCCTTCTGAAGTTTATGAACATTTTAATCAAATATATTCAACATTATCTACTTTTGTTCACTTGATTTGAACAATACGTATTTGTTAATGTGTTTTCTTTAAAGGTTTGAACAATACGTATTTCAAAGTGAATATTCTATATGAAAATTTTGAGCATTAAGTATTTTAATAATGAACATTTTATTGAAATACAATAAATATCAGTAATTAATAATTGAACGTTGTATGAATCATATTGATTATTACCTATTTTTACAATGAACATTGTTTAACGATATTATCATTATATGTAACTTTCATCAATCAAGCAGTTAAAAACATTTATTTTGTATGCATTATTGATTTGGAGTATTTGTTGTGCATTGGATTTTCTACAGCAAAGGAAATGAATATTAAACATAAAGGAAATGAACACCAAGTTATATGTTTTTGAACAAACCACCAAAATACCAAAATATTGTCTTTACATTGTACTAAAAATCTATCTATTGTTTGTTAACCTTGAAATACTATCTGCTTAATTTTTCATTAACTCCTCCATGCTTCATTTATGTTTGACTCATGCATTTCATTTTGCTTTGAAAGCATTAGGAGACCACAGAAAGTGACACGAAGCTTCCTTATTTGATTTGTCTGTATATCAAAAATAAAAATAAAAAAATAAAAATGTTTTATAAAATCCAAATATTAAATTATAAATTTGAGGAATATAAAGAAATTCAACAGGCAGAACAATAAAACAGAAAAGACCAAAACAATAAAAATAAATGAACAAAATACAAAAGAAGAATGAACAAAATTCAACTTACATCATTTGCCTTCAAGTCACATATCCATTCATGTTCTGGATCACCAGTATAGGTCTCCATGTGCTTCATGACATACACACCGCAGTTTGTATAGTCTTTCATGCTTCTCCATTTCATCTTGACCAAATTCATTCATACTTTTGCATTGGTTCTACCTCATATCCAAATGTGCCCATATATTTTGCAAAAGCATCCAACTGGAATTTATGTTCATAAATGTAAGATAATTATCTACGATGTTTCAAATATACATTTTATGAATGATTTATTTCTTACCACAACTTCTGGGTGTCCCTCATATTTATCCTCAAATTTTACATTTCTTGGTAGAGGCCTGTTGTCAATTACATCCACAGTTGCATTGTAATGGTTGATGACTAGGAGATAGAAGTGTTTTGCAGCAAGAACAGGGATGAATATCTGAAAAAGAGGTAATTATTTAACTTAAAAACAATGAACAAATTACAAACATTAAAATGAACATTAAAGTTTGAAGAATGGGTTAGTAGTTATATAGGTTACCTGTTTAAATTGATGAATGTTTTTGAAATTATAGTTAACCAGTTCTTCGTTAACCCTTCTGTTAAAATCCTCAAGCCTTTTTTCGTAGGAGGATCCTGCTGGACACACCTTGTTTGTGCACATAATATGCTGCATTTAAACATAATCAACATTCAATTATAAATATATGTAAAATTAGTTACAATGATAATGAAAATTTCAATTTAATCATTGTAATTTTTATCTTAATTTTGTAGAACATTATTATTTCAATAATGAATATTGTATTCAAAATTTTGAACATTATGTATTGTAATTATGAACATTCTATTTAATATATTAAACATTACTTGTTTAATATTGAACATTCTTTTTAAGAAAATTGATCATTTTATATAAACAAAATGAACATTTTAAATAACATCAATTATTATACTTACATATGGAACTGTTGAAAGGAAGAGTTTATCTTTATGGCCCTTTGCATTTAGATACTTTGACCATGAATCAATCACACAGTCAACCACTTCACTTCATCAACCAGTGTTTTCATGTCCTCTCTATTGATGTAGTTGTATCCATCAAAATAAAGAACCTCACTACAAACAGGAAGTAAATTAGGAGAAGTATAAGAATTTAAATTTTAAATTATTTTTACGTGAAATTAAAGAAAATACCTGTTGTCCTGACCACTTAAGACATAATCTGCTAGGCTTTGATGCATTGTGTCCAGATTTTTGAACAAGTCTCGATACTTGACCAAATATGGAGAAGAGAAGGCAGCGGTAGTTTGTGAATCCTTTGAGGTCTTTTTCCTTTGTCACCTTTCTCATTTCTGTATATACAAAAAATTAACAAAAAATCAACATAATTATAAATTGAACATATAAGATTAATAATATGAACATATAAGATTAAGAGTACCAAAAATTTAACAAAAAATCAACATAATTATAAAATGAACATATAAGATTAAGAGTATGAACATATAAGATTAAGAGTATGAACATATAAAGTAAAAAGAATGAACAAAAGGTACAAAAAGAAAGAACATAACATTCAAAAAGAATGATCCAAAAAAATTAACAGGTTTGAAAAGATAGAACAAAAACTAGAAGAGTATGACATATTATTATGACATTTAAATAACCAAAACATTATTATGTCTTTAAAATAGTTTTCATAATATAACCAAAGTTTCACAAATACTAATTCAGTTTTAATACAGTTAAAATTTACCCTTCTCCTTCATCTTCTTTTTCTCCTTGTCTTCAAAATTTCGTCCAATTTCAAATCTGTTTTTGTGCTTGAAATTAATGTTGATATTGAGACTTCATTCAATGGAGTTTTGGTGAAGGAAGAGAAGATTGTTCTGCACCAACAGATAGTTCAGCTTCCACTGGTTGTTGCACCTGCGACTGTGTAGGAGTATGAGGTTCTGCTGGCTCCTCAACCATTGTTGTGCAACCGTGTTCTCAAGCACTTGTGGTTCAGCACTTTCATTTTTCTTATTTTTTGCAGGCTGCTCTCGACCCCATCTGGTGTAACCTTCTTCTCAATCACTTGTGGTGCAGAACCTCTTCATTTCTCACTTCTGGTGCAGGCTCCTCTTCAATTACATTAGTTACAGGCATCATTTCTGATACATGCAACTCAGGCTCCACTGTAGCTTCATCCGAGCTCACAATCTTCTCTTCTTGTACAACAATCTCCTCCACTGTTGTTTTGGTTTTTCTGAAGCTGGTTTCACTTCTGATTCTGCTTGCATCATTTCTTAGCTTTTGCAATTTCATTTTCTTTTTTCTCTCCTCCCTTCTTGTTTTAGATTCAGCATAGCAGAAGCCAAAGATTCATCTATTTCTTCAAGTGACAAATTTGGCGTAGAGGTGGATGTACCAGCTTTCTCACGTTTCAACTTGTCATCATCTATTATCGGTGATGGTGAAAGTCCCAAGTCGAATGCATTCTTGATATCATACTCATATCTCTGCTTATCCTTTTTGCTTTGTTTTTTCCAGCTCAATTGCATCCAACAACTCTTTTTCTTTTTCCAACAGAGCCTTAATGAAGTCATCAGACCACTCATCTTGGCTTAATGATGGTTCTTTTGCCATTTTTGACAAGAACTCTTCCACTTTAGATACCAACTCATTTCCTGGGAAGAATTCTTGCGCCTTCTTCAGTGAATCAGAAAGCTTTGACAAATTGTCACCAACAGCTTGAATATACCGACAAACTCATCCATAAACTCCTGTGTTTTAAAACCCATTGACATATATTAGGGAATAGTAAACTTTTAGGTGTTTCAGTTTGAACATTTAAAAGTAAAAGTATGAACAACTATATATACTGAATGACACTTGTGCACATATACAATATATAAATAAATAGGCTTGAACACTTATTTTTTATCATTTATTGATACAGTTTGAATAAATAACTAAAGAAGTTTGAACATTTATCTTATATATTGCACTAATTCTTCATTATGTTATGTTATGATATGTCTTAGAGAGGTATGAACATTATATGCAAAATAAAGAACATTTAAGCAAAGGGTTATGAGCATTTATTTATATATGTTCTAAAAATATTATTTAACATATTAAAGGAAGGAACATAAAATAATATTACCCATATTTATATTTGGCAGAAGAATAAATTTAATCTATTAGAATTTGATGTATTTAATAATACCTTGCGAGTTTGTTTTTCTTCAATATTGATTTTGGGTAACACCTTCCCAATCCAAAGCCACTTTCCTCCAATTTATTCCGTTTGTGTCCTATTTCCTTTGTCCAGCAGGACACAAGTGGAATTCGTCTGGAGGAAAAAGTTCATTCTTTGAACTCTGTCAAAATAGAAAATCTGACATACAAAGTATAAGTGTTAGAAAATCCCTAAGATTGATCAAGTACATTAAAATCATCAATTTAGAAGGTGTAAATGAAGTTATACCGTCAATAACGGCAATGGTCCTGTGAATGTTGCTTTGTCCTTTTGTTCAGGTTTTTCTTATACTGTGCAGTAGTTGAGAGCAGTGCCTCCCACACATACTTGCACCAATTCAAGTTCCGGATCTGCTCATGATTCATCATTGAGAACAAAAATTTGAAGTATGCTTGGTTTGACAACGTGCTCTTGATCAACGTGTTGACAGTGACCACCAAGAAGCTTGTAATGAAATTTGCATCCGGTCCAGCCTCAATTTGGTCTTCTTGACTGTAGTACTTAAAATTTTCTGAACTGATGGGACCTTATTCCCAAAGATCTTTTTCCAACTGTTTATTTAAATGAGCAAAATTTAATTAAGATAAACATTCCCAAACAGAAGAACAACCAATATAAAAAGAAAGAACAAACTCAACACAACTATGAACAATTATGAACAATTATATGAATCAGGGTTATAGAAAAAGACAAGCATAGACATATGAACAAAATTTAATTAAGAAAAACAAAATTTAATAAATATGAACAAAATTTATTTAGGATTCCACTTTTCATGTATTACTGTCTTCTTCCATCTGTTTTTGTTAATGAACAAATTTTAATTAGGAAAACATTTTGAACATAAGACTAAAACTTTGAACATAAAGGAAAAAAACTTTGAACATAATGGAGAAAAGGTTTGAACATATTGGAGAAGCTTTAAACATATTAGGGAAATTTTTTGAACATAATTGATAAAAACTTTGAACATGAGAAGGAAAAACTATGAATAATTCTATGAGAAACACAGAAAAAACTTTCTCATTATAATTGTAGTAAAACTTTCAAATTCTGAATGTATATTAAGCCATACACAATTGAACAAATAACTTTAAGAAAAAGAACATTTGTAGTACATGCATATGCAGGTTAGATTTTTGAAGTCTATAATATATTAAAATATAAGTATAGATTTAAGATCATTTTACCTTGCCATGAATGCAGAAAACACTTCACTAGCCTTGTCAGACTTGCCTCACTATGTCTACTTCACCGCTAGGAAGGCCATATATCTTTTTCACGTCCTCAAATTCTATCAGGGATTTTCTCATTCTTCGGCAGATAAAGATATTGGCTGTTTTCCTCAAAAGTTTTACATAGCCATGTAACAAATTGTTGGGATGAAGTAGGTAGCTGGAAATCTAGCAATGCTCCTAGACCGATATTCCAAACGGTCCTCCTTCTTCTGTTCATTCATCATGGAAATGAAACTGATGAATTTTCCATGTCCTCCTCTAACTCCAGTTTTTTCTTCCTCTTCTTCTGCTACTTTTTCCTTGGTAAACAGCAATTGATTTCTTTGGTTTCTTTTTTGCAGGAACTTCTTTGGTAATCATCGCCAAAGGGGAAACCTCCCGTTCCACAATTAAAGCTGATTAACAAACCAAAATTAATGATGAATATTGTATTTCAAAATTTTGTAGAACATTCATTATTTCAATAATGAATATTGTATTTCAAATTTTTGAACATTATGTATTGTAATTATGAACATTCTATTTAAATATATTAAACATTACTTGTTTTACTATTGAACATTCTTTTTAAGAAAATTGATCATTTTATATAAACAAAATGAACATTTTAAATAACATAAATTATTATACTTACATATGGAACTGTTTGAAAGGAAGAGTTTATTTTAACCTTTTTCTATATTTTCTTCCTTCACTTCATATTCTTCATCAGTTATTTTCCTTTTTGTTTTTCTTTCAGCAGGTAGGTTTGCTTTTGCTGCTTTTCTTTTGATGCTGGAAAAGGAACACGTATAAGTAAGTTTTAATAACAATTGTAGAATTTTTAATTTTATGGAGAACAAATAAATTTAATTTTACCTATTTTTTGTCTTTGTTTTCAAACTGAACCAACCTCTCTTTCACCTGTACTGTTTTCTCTGTTGGAGAAGAACATACAATTAAGAAGTTTGATAAACATGTAATACAATGTTTAATATTTAGTATACTAAATATACCTTTTGGCATCTTGTTTTGTTCTTTTTCTTCTTCTTCTTCTTCCCTATTCTTCATCTTCCTCATCTTCCTCATCTTCTTCCTCTTCTTCCTCTTCTTCCTCATTTTGTTCTTCCTCCTCTTCTTGCTCTTCTTCATCATTTCCCTCTAACTCCTCTTCTTCTGAACCTCTTCTTCTTCTTCCTTTCTTTTTTCATTTTCCTTTTTCCTTTAACATTGACTTTTGCAAGTTCTGTGAACAGAACAAAATAGTAAAAATGTTTGAACATATTACCCAAAAACTTTGAACGAAATAGTAAAGCTTTGAACATAATGGAGAAAACTTTGAACTTAATATAGAAAACTTTTGAACATGATGGAGAAAAACTTTGAACATATAACCAAATAGTTTGAATAACTGTGAGATAAAAACAGAAAGAATTTTATCCAAACAAAAATAACATTTTATGATAACCCAAATGAACGTTCTTTGAAAAAACTTTGAACAATGTTAAATGTAATACCTGTTTTCTGTTCTTCTTTCACTTCTTCAATATCATTATTCTTATTTCTTTTCAATGCACTCCTAAGAGGAAGAATTCTTCCCTTAACAGGTGCTTTTTTTTTCAACTCCTGTAAAAAAAATTACAATGTATTTAACATATTAAACATTTATCAATTATCTTAAATTATTTTTTAACAAGGTTTTTTTGTAAATATGTTTACCTTTTTGTTTTTTTATTTTTATTATCTCAACATCCAAGGCTCATCCTCATCTTCTTTCTCAGCCGCTTCCTTTTCTTGGAGTATTTGTTACTTTGGAAGTAACTCCAGAAACATCTACATTATTAACAAATACTAAGTACAACTTACATAATAATATATTTTGAATATTTATTGAAATAAGATTGAACAATGTAAATAGTTACCTTTGCCTTCAAATTCTTCTTTGCTAACTACTTCAGCACCAAATTTTGTTGCACTTTCACCATTGATCTTGTACTTCTTCTCGGATTGTATGAATCTGATATGTTGTGCAACTTCTTTGTAGTTCTTCATCCATAGTAATACTTAGAATGGTGTTCTTCTTGGTAGCTGTTGTCTTCTTTCCTCTTTTGTGCCTTTACCACCAATGGTTTGAGCTTCACTCTCTGAAGCATTACATTTTCAACCACCATGGCAATTGCTTTTGTGGCATCATCGTCTTCTTTTTTCTTCTCATCATCTTCTCTTTTCTTTCTCTCAGCTTCTTTCCTTTCCGCTTCCTCTATCAACTCTTTGTTGTTTTTAGCCATAAGCTGGCTCATTTTTTCTTCATATTCTTCTTTCTTTCTCTAATCCTTCTTCATTGCTTCAGCTTTATCTTCTTCTTCCTTCTTCTTATTAGCCTCGATCCTCTTGTTTTCAGCTTCTTTCAGCTCAGCTTCTCTTTGGGCATCAGCTGCAGATGCCTTCTCCTCATCCAGTTTTTTCGCTTCTGCATCAGCTGCAGATGCTTTTCCTCAACCACTCTTTTGGCTTCTTTCTCAGCTGCAGACGCCTTTTCCTGAGCGACTCTTTTGTCTTCTGCATCAGCTGCAGGTGCCATTTTCTCAGCTTCTATTTGTGCTGCAACGGCAGCTGTATCTATCCTTTTGTCAGCTTCTTTGCTGGCCATTGCAGCAGCAGCAGCTGCAGCTACCATTTGTGCAGCCTTTTTTTTGTTGTTCTGCTTTATGCTCTTTGCTAAAAGTTGTTTCAGTAAGTTGTTGCCCCTGATAAACAAAGAACAAAAAAATTCAATAAATTAAAACGACAAATGTGTGATCATATATATGAAAACGTATGAAAATATCATTTATATATAAAGTTACAAATAAAGAAGAAAGAAAGAGTTGTTCAATAATAAAGAATAAACCATATAAAATAAAGAACAAACAATTCCAAATGAATGAACAAACAATGAAACCATTATGAACAAATATGCAGAAGAAAATGAATTGTAAAAAAATGCCAAATTCTACCTATTTTTGTAGCAATCTTTCTTTGTACCAAAGATTTTGAAGACTCTTCTTGAGCTTCTTCACTGTTATTTGAATAATATATTTTTAATATACATGCTATTTTATATAAAAATTATGAACGATTCAACTAAATTGAAAATTCATATTAATTTTTACCTTGATGTTTTTTGAACTTCAGGCTGTGATTTTGACGAAGATTTCTTATCTCCTTCACTGTAATTTGAATAGTAAGGTGTAAACGTACAAGTCATTTTATATAAAATTAATAAAAAATTATTTAAAAAGCTAAAAATGGACATTATATTATACTGTGAAATTTGAACCCATGACTAAAAACTTGAACATTAGGGTAAAAACTTTGAACATAAAGGTAATAACTTTGAACAAAATGGAGAAAAGTTTTAAACATAATAGGTAAATTTGAACATTTGACTAAAAACTTTGAACATAAAGGTTAAAAACTTTGAACAAAATGGAGAAAAGCTTTGAACATATAACCAAATAGTTTGACTGAGATATAAACAGAAAGAAAGGCTTTGAACATATGACTAAAACTTAGAACATAAAGGTTAAAAAATTTGAACGAACAATGGAGAAAAGCTTTGAACATATAGGAGAAGCTTTAAACATAATAAGTAAATTTTTTGATCATAATTCATAAAAAACTTTGAACACAAGGAGGAAATTTTTTGAACATAATTCATAAACGCAGATGAGATAAACTTTCATTTATGAATGAATATTAAGCCATACACAATTGAACAAATAACTTTAAGAAAAAGAACATTTATATTACATGCATAATGTAGTAAAAAATGGACATATATTATACCTCAATGGTTTTTGAACTTCTGTCTCAGAAGTTGTACATGCTTCCCATCTCCTTCACTGTATTTTTATTAATATGATGTTAATGCACACAGTATATTATATAATATTAAAATCATTCAAATTTAATAAAAAATTGATATTATCTTATACCTTAATACTTTCTGAACCTCTGGCTGGGATTTAGTTGGTCTTCGCTTAAATTTGAGTATTAACCTTGTGGTTGTTCTCTAGATTTTATAAATTTATAACTAATGAGTGTCCAGAGCAAAATTCAGTTTGAAGAAATGAATATTTTATGAAAACAAAATGAACATTTAACATAAAAACAGTTATCATGAGTTTTAATAATAAAAAGGACTGAAGAAAATGAACAAAAGTTCAAACATTGAAATTATGAATATAGTAGTTGAAATAATTGAAGATTTCTAAACCAACTTAGTATATCAGAGTAAATGAACATTTATTAAAAAGAATTGAATATTTTAGCAAAATAAATTGAACATTTTTCGCAGATGAGTGTAGATTTAAAATTTTACTGTAGAAAAATTGAATATTAGTACAAAGAACATTTCCATATGAAATAATACTAGAAATAATTCATAGTATATTCCAAACAAAACTCTGTAACAAAATATATTCCAGAAAAAAAATTGAACATTGTATAAAAAGAAAATGAACTATCAAAATATATTGAATATTTTGTAAAAAGAAAATGAATATTTTACCAAAATATATTGAACATTTTGGAGACAGACAGTTACCATGATTTCTGGATTTAGTTTTTGGACATATGAATGAACAAATGTTCAAATTATTTTAATTATATATGAATGAACATTCGAAATAATTCAGTATTCCTAAAGAAAATCTCAGTAGACCAAAAAGGATATCCAGTTTGGAATATATGATCATTTTCCAAAAGATATTGAATATTCTGCTATAATCAATTGAACATTTTGCATAAGATAGTTATCATGAGTTCTAAAGACTTAATTTATTTTACAGAGGAATGAACAAAACTCAGTGGACCAAAATGAATATCTAGCTTAAACAATATGAACATTTTACACATAAATTGAACGTCTAACATAAGATTAGAAAAAACTCAACAAAAGTTCATCACATTTACATTATTATAATAATATTTAAATTAACTGACATTCCCAATCCAAATTTCAATCATCAATAAGATTATTGTTAAATCTCTATGAATATGAACAATGTATCATTAATTTGTATTTGTATTGTATCAAATGTCAAAAACGGCACATTCGCAAATTAAATAGAAATAGATATTCAAAAACATAAAAATTACTTACTGGAATGTGTCTATTTGCTTTTCAGCTTCAATTTCCTTCTCAATTTTCGTATTTTCCAGTTCTGTGATCAAAAAACCAATAGTTAGGGTTTGGTTAAATCATCACGCAACGAAATGAACATTAAATTAAAACGATTGAACATTAACATAAAATTGATTGAACATATGTAAATTAAAATGAATTTATCTACGAAACTTAAATAACTTACTCCTTCATGTCTAGTTGCTTTGCATTCCCGATTTTTTGCTCTTCACTAGATCTTCCAGTCCTATAGCCAAAAAATCAGAAGTTAGGGTTTGCTAACATCATAAACCAAAAAATTGACCATTATAATGAAATTATTTGAACATTATAAAGAAAAATACTGAAAATAACTGAATTAAACAAATATTTAAGTAATAAAACAGTTGCATGTTCGAAATCTGAAATTAAATTACATACGTTTCCTTTTTTTCTTTCGGCATCTTCGTTTTTTCTGAAATAGAACGAAAATAAGCAAAATTAGATTTCATTTTAGTTCGAAAACAAAATCGAAACATCAGAATCAATTGTAATTACTTACTTTTTGCTTTTCGGTGGATTTGTGAAGCTTGTTCATGTCAATTTCGTCACGAACATCCATTTTCTCTTTTTTTTTCAGTAAAAAGACGTCACAGATTTCTTCTCTTGATATTTTGTGGAAATTCAGCTTTAATAATGAAGATTAGTAGCGGTTTGAAGAGAGAGAAGTTGATTGAGGTGGTTGCAGGAAGTTTTAATGACGGTTTTAAGAGAGAGGAAAACAACGAAGGAGAAGAGTGGGCAGAGGAGAGAGAAAATTTTTTGCGTGCTGAGAATTTGAACGGTTTTCGAAATGATTTTCCTCTTTTTTTTTTGTATTTATAGCCATTCCTGCACGAAATTATTACCCTCACGTGCCACTTTTTTTTTCAAAATTAACTACCCGCGCGTGGGATTCACGCGCCTAACAATGGCAGGGGGTACAGCCAAGTTGGCTGTACCTGGTATTTTACCCAAACGACGCTGCGCGTCGTTTTGGGCAGGGGGTACAGCCATCTTGGCTGTACCTGGGTATAGCAATTAGGGATATCCCTACGACACCACACATGCCCATGACATTAGAACGGATTGAAAATTTTGGATCATTCGACGGATTTGACGCATAATTTTTTGTCCGAGACCCGATTTGACGCGAAAAATTATTTTTTTGAAAAAAAAAAAATTCTAAAAAATTCTAAAAAAATTCTAAAAAAATTCAAAAAAAAATATAAAAAAAAAATTTTTTTTGAAAAAAAATTTGTTGGCTCTAGCAAGGGCACGACATGGCCCAAGCAAGGCAAGGTATGACCCAAGAAAGGCAAGCAAGGGCACGACATGGCCCAAGCAAAGCAATGAATGACCCAAGAATGGCAAGCAAGGGCAACGACATGGCCCAAGCAAGGCAATCCATGACCCAAGAAAGGCAAGCAAGGGCACGACATGGCCCAAGCAAGGCAAGACATGACCCAAGAAAGGCAAGCAAGGACACGACATGGCCCAAGCAAGGCAAAGCATGACCCAAGAAAGGCAAGCAAGGGCACGACATGGCCCAGAAAGGCAAGCAAGGGCACGACATGGCCCAAGCAAGGCAAGGCATGACCAAAGAAATGCAAGCAAGGGCACGACATGGCCTAAGCAAGGCAAGGCATGACCCAAGAAAGGCAAGCAAGGGCACGACATGACCCAAGCAAGGCAAGGCATGACCCAAGAAAGCCAAGCAAGGGCACGACATGGCCCAAGCAAGGCAAGGCATGACCCAAAAAAGGTAAGCAAGGGCACGACATGCCCAAGCAAGGCAAGGCATGACCCAAGAAAGGTAAGCAAGGGCACGACATGGCCCAAGCAAGGTAAGCATGACCCAAGAAGGCAAGCAAGGGCACGACTTGGCCTAAGCAAGGCAAGGCATGACCCAAGAAAGGTAAGCAAGGGCACGAACATGGCCCAAGCAAGGCAAGGCAGACCCAAGAAAGGTAAGCAAGGGCACGACCTGGCCTACAGCAAGGGAAGCATGACCCAAGAAAGGTAAGCAAGGGCACGACATGGCCCAAGCAAAGGCAAGGCATGACCCAAGAAAGGCAAGCAAGGGCACGACATGGCCAAGCAAGGCAAGGCATGACCCAAGAAAGGTAAGCAAGGGCACGACATGGCCCAAGCAGGGAAGCATGACCCAAGAAAGGTAAGCAAGGGCACGACGTGGCCCAAGGCAAGGCAAGGCATGACCCAAGAAAGGTAAGCAAGGGCACGACATGGCCCAAGCAAGGTAAGCATGACCCAAGAAAGGCAAGCAAGGGCAGACTTGGCCCAAGCAAGGCAAGCATGACCCACGAAAGGTAAGCAAGGGCACGACATGGCCCAAGCAAGGCAAGGCATGACCAGGAAAGGTAAGCAAGGGCACGACATGGCCCAAGCAAGGTAAGCATGACCCAAGAAAGGCAAGCAAGGGCACGACATGGCCTAAGCAAGGCAAGGCATGACCCAAGAAAGGTAAGCAAGGGCACGACATGCCAAGCAAGGCAAGGCATGACCCCAAGAAGGTAAGCAAGGGCACGACCATGGCCCAAGCAAGTAAGCATGACCCAAGAAAGGCAAGCAAGGCACGACATGGCCAAAGCAAGGCAAGGCATGACCCAAGAAAGTAAGCAAGGGGCACGACATGGCCCAAGCAAGGCAAGGCATGACCCAAGAAAGGCAAGCAAGGGCACGACATGGGCCCAAGCAAGGCAAGGCATGACCAAGAAGGTAAGCAAGGGCACGACATGGCCCAAGCAAGGGAAGCATGACCCAAGAAAGGTAAGCAAGGGCACGACATGCCCAAGCCAAGGCAAGGCATGACCCAAGAAAGGTAAGCAAGGGCACGACTTGGCCCAAGCAAGGCAAGGCAGACCCAAGAAAGGTAAGCAATGGCACGACATGGCCAAGCAAGGCAAGGCATGGCCCAAGAAAGGTAAGCAAGGGCACGACATGGCCCAAGCAAGGCAAGGCATGACCCAAGAAAGGCAAGCAAGGGCACGACATGGCCCAAGCAAGGTAAGCATGACCCAAGAAAGGTAAGCAAGGGCACGACATGCCCAAGCAAGGCAAGCATGACCCAATAAAGGTAAGCAAGTGCACGACATGCCCAAGCAAGGGAAGCATGACCCAAGAAAGGTAAGCAAGGGCACGACATGGTCCAAGCAAGGCAAGCATGACCCAAGAAAGGCAAGCAGGGCACGACATGGCCCAAGCAAGGCAAGGCATGACCCAAGAAAGGTAAGCAAGGGCACGACATGGCCCAAGCAAGGGAAGCAATGACCCCAAGAAGGTAAGCAAGGGCACGACAGGCCCAAGCTAGGCAAGGCATGACCCAAGAAAGGTAAGCAAGGGCACGACATGGCCCAAGCAAGGTAAGCATGACCCAAGAAAGGCAAGCAAGGGCACGACTTGGCCCAAGCAAGGCAAGGCATGACCCAAGAAAGGTAAGCAAGGGCACGACATGGCCCAAGCAAGGCAAGGCATGACCAAGAAAGGTAAGCAAGGGCACGACATGGCCCAAGCAAGGAAAGCATGAACCAAGAAAGGCAAGCAAGGGCACGACATGGCCCAAGCAAGGCAAGGCATGACCCAAGAAAGGTAAGCAAGGGCACGACATGGCCCAAGTAAGGCAAGGCATGACCCAAGAAAGGTAAGCAAGGGCACGACATGGCCCAAGCAAGGGAAGCATGACCCAAGAAAGGTAAGCAAGGGCACGACATGGCCCAAGCAAGGCAAGGCATGACCCAAGAAAGGTAAGCAAGGCACGACATGGCCCAAGCAAGGTAAGCATGACCCAAGAAAGGCAAGCAAGGGCACGACATGGCCCAAGCAAGGTAAGCATGACCCAAGAAAGGCAAGCAAGGGCACGACTTGGCCCAAGCAAGGCAAGGTATGACCCAAGAAAGGTAAGCAAGGGCACGACATGGGCCCAAGCAAGGCAAGGCATGACCCAAGAAAGGTAAGCAAGGGCACGACATGGCCCAAGCAAGGGAAGCATGACCCAAGAAAGGTAAGGCAAGGGCACGACATGGCCCATGCAAGGCAAGGCATGACCCAAGAAAGACAAGCAAGGGCACGACATGGCCCAAGTAAGGCAAGGCTGACCCAAGAAAGGTAAGCAAGGGCACGACATGGCCAAGCAAGGCAAGGCACGACCCAAGATAGGTTAAGCAAGGGCACGACATGGCCAAGCAAGGCAAGGCATGACAAGAAAGGTAAGCAAGGGCACGACATGGCCCAAACAAGGTAAGCATGACCCAAGAAAGGTAAGCAAGGGCACGACATGGCCCACAAGGCAAGGCATGACCCAAGAAAGGTAAGCAAGGGCACGACATGTCCCAAACAAGGCAAGGCATGGACCCAAGAAAGGTAAGCAAGGGCACGACATGGCCCAAGCAAGGCCAGGCATGACCCAAGAAATGTAAGCAAGGGTACGACATGGCCCAAGCAAGGTAAGCATGACCCAAGAAAGGTAAGCAAGGGCCCGACATGGCCCAAGCAAGGCAAGCATGACCCAAGAAAGGTAAGCAAGGGCACGACATGGCCCAAGCAAGGCAAGGCATGACCAAGAAAGGTAAGCAAGGGCACGACATGGCCCAAACAAGGTAAGCATGGACCCAAGAAAGGTAAGCAAGGGCACGACATGGCCCAAGCAGGCAAGGCATGACCCAAGATAGGTAAGCAAGGGCACGACATGGCCCAAGCAAGGCAAGGCATGACAAGAAAGTAAGCAAAGGGCACGACATGGCCCAAACAAGTAAGCATGACCCAAGAAAGGTAAGCAAGGCACGACATGGCCCAAGCAAGTAAGCATGACCAAGAAAGATAAGCAAGGGCACGACATGGCCCAAGCAAGGGAAGCATGACCCAAGAAAGGTAAGCAAGGGCAACGACATGGCCCAAGCAAGGCAAGGCAATGACCAAGAAAGGTCAGCAAGGGCTCGGACATGGCCCAAGCAAGGGAAGCATGACCCAAGAAAGGTAAAGCAAGGGCACGACCTGGCCCAAGCAAGGGCACAGGCATGACCCAAGAAGGTAAAGCAAGGGCACGACATGGCCTCAAGCAAGGTAAGGCTGACCCAAGAAAGGTAAAGCCAAGGGCACGACATGGCCCAAGCAAGGCAAGGCAGGGACCAAGAAAGGTAAGGCAAGGGCACGACATGGCCCCAAACAAGGTAAGCATGACCCATAGAAAGGTAAGCAAGGGCACGACATGCCCAAGCAAGGTAAGCATGACCCCAAGAAAGGTAAGCTAAGGGTCACGACATGGCCCAAGCAAGGGAAGCATGACCCAAGAGAGTAACAAGGGGCACGAATGGTCCAAGCAAGGCAGGCATGACCCAAGAAAGGTAAGCATGGGCACGACATGGCCAAGCAAGGGAAGCATGACCCAAGAAAGGTAAGCAAGGGCACGACATGGCCCAAGCAAGCAAGGCATGACCCAAGAAAGGTAAGCAAGGGCACGACATGGCCCAAGCAGGTAAGCATGACCCAAGAAAGGTAAGCAAGGCACGACATGGCCCAAGCAAGGGAAGCATGACCCAAGAAAGGTAAGCAAGGGCACGACATGGCCCAAGCAAGGTAAGCATGACCCAAGAAAGGTAAGCAAGGGCACGACATGGCCCAAGCAAGGGAAGCATGACCCAAGAAAGGTAAGCAAGGGCACGACATGGCCCAAGCAAGGCAAGGCATGACCAAGAAAGGCAAGCAAGGGCACGACATGGCCCAAGCAAGGCAAGGCATGACCCAAGAAAGGTAAGCATGGGCACGACATGCCCAAGCAAGGGAAGCATGACCCAAGAAAGGTAAGCATGGGCACGACATGGCCCAAGCAAGGCAAGGCATGACCCAAGAAGGCAAGCAAGGGCACGACATGCCAAGCAAGGCAAGGCATGACCCAAGAAGGTAAGGCACGGGCACGACATGGCCCAAGCAAGGCAAGGCATGGACCCAAGATAGGTAAGCAAGGGCACGACATGGCCAAGCAAGGCAAGGCATGACCAAGAAAGGTAAGCAAGGGCACGACATGGCCCAAACAAGGTAAGCATGACCCAAGAAAGGTAAGCAAGGGCACGACATGGCCCAAGCAAGGCAAGGCATGACCAAGAAAGGTAAGCAAGGGCACGACATGTCCCAAGCCAGGCAAGGCATGACCCAAGAAAGGTAAGCAAGGGCCACGACATGGCCCAAGCAAGGCAAGGCATGACCAGAAAGGTAAGCAAGGGCACGACATGGCCCAAGCAAGGGAGCATGTACCCAAGAAAGTTTAGCAAGGGCCACGACATGGCCCAAGCAAGGGCAAGGCCATGACCCAAGAAAGGTAAGCAAGGGCACGACTTGGCCCAAGCAAGGCAATGCATGACCCAAGAAAGGTAAGCAAGGCACGACATGGCCCCAGCAAGGCAAGGCATGACCCAAGAAAGGTAAGCAAGGGCACGACATGGCCCAAGCAAAGGCAAGGCATGACCCAAGAAAGGTATAGCAGGGCACGACATGTCCCAAGCAAGGTAAGCATGACCCAAGAAGGCAACAGGGCACGACCATGGCCCAAGCAAGGCAAGGCCTGACCCAAGAAAGGTAAGCAAGGGCACGACATGGCCCAAGCAAGGCAAGGCCATGACCCCAGAAAGGTAAGCAAGGGCACGACATGGCCCAAGCAAGGGAAGCCTGACCCAAGAAAGGTAAGCAAGGGCACGAACATGGCCCAAGCAAGGCAAGGCATTACCAAGAAGGTAAGCAAGGGCAAGACATGGCCCAAGCAAGGTAAGCAAGGGCACGACAGGCCCAAGCAAGGCAAGGCATGACCCAAGAAAGGTAAGCAAGGGCACGACATGTCCCAAGCAAGGTAAGCATGACCCAAGAAAGGCAAGCAAGGGCACGACATGGCCCAAGCAAGGCAAGGCATGACCCAGAAAGGTAAGCAAGGGCAACGACATGGCCCAAGCAAGGCAAGGCATGACCCAAGAAAGGTAAGCAAGGGCACGACATGGCCCAAGCAAGGCAAGGCATGACCCAAGAAAGGCAAGCAAGGGCACGACTTGGCCCAAGCAAGGCAAGGCATGACCCAAGAAAGGTAAGCAGGGCACGACATGGCCCAAGCAGGCAAGGCATGACCCAAGAAAGGTAAGCAAGGGCACGACATGGCCCAAGCAAGGGAAGCATGACCCAAGAAAGGTAAGCAAGGGCACGACATGGCCCAAGCAAGGCAAGGCATGACCCAAGAAAGGCAAGCAGGGCACGACATGGCCCAAGCAAGGCAAGGCATAGCCCAAGAAAGGTAAGCAAGGGCACGACATGGCCCAAGCAAGGCAAGGCATGACCCAAGATAGGTAAAGCAAGGGCATGACATGGCCAAGCAAGGCAAGGCATGACCAAGAAAGGTAAGCAAGGGCACGACATGGCCCAAACAAGGTAAGCATGACCCAAGAAAGGTAAGCAAGGGCACGACATGGCCCAAGCAAGGCAAGGCATGACCCAAGAAAGGTAAGCAAGGGCACGACATGTCCCCAAGCAAGGCAAGGCATGACCCAAGAAGGTACGCAAGGGCACGACATGGCCCAAGCAAGGCAAGGCATGACCCAAGAAAGGTAAGCAAGGGCACGACATGGCCCAAGCAAGGCAAGGCAGGACCCAGAAAGGTAAGCAAGGGCACGACATGGCCCAAGCAAGGCAAGGCATGACCCAAGATAGGTAAGCAAGGGCATGACATGGCCAAGCAAGGCAAGGCATGACCAAGAAAGGTACGCAAGGGCACGACATGGCCCAAACAGGTAAGCATGACCCAAGAAAGGTAAGCAAGGGCACGACATGGCCCAAGCAAGGCAAGGCATGACCCAAGAAAGGTAAGCAAGGGCACGACATGTCCCAAGCAAGGCAAGGCATGACCCAAGAAGGTAAGCAAGGGCACGACATGGCCCAAGCAAGGCAAGGCATGACCCAAGAAAGGCTAAGCAAGGGTACGACATGGCCCAAGCAAGGTAAGCATGACCCAAGAAAGGTAAGCAAGGGCACGACATGGCCCAAGCAAGGCAAGCATGACCCAAGAAAGGTAAGCAAGGGCACGACATGGCCCAAGCAAGGCAAGGCATGACCAAGAAAGGTAAGCAAGGGCACGACATGGCCCAAACAAGGTAAGCATGACCCAAGAAAGGTAAGCAAGGGCACGACGTGGCCCAAGCAAGGCAAGGCTGACCCAAGAAAGGTAAGCAAGGGCACGACATGGCCCAAGCAAGGCAAGGCATGACCAAGAAAGGTAAGCAAAGGGCACGACATGGCCCAAACAAGGTAAGCATGACCCAAGAAAGGTAAGCAAGGGCACGACATGGCCCAAGCAAGGCAAGGCATGACCCAAGAAAGGTAAGCAAGGGCACGACATGGCCCAAGCAAGGCAATGAAGGAATAATGCCCTTGGTCCAAGTATGCATTCTATGTTAAGTCTATAAATGCGGTTCAGTATTAATTAACAAGTTAATAATTCAGTGAGATCAAGTGAGCTGAATGCCTAGCTAGAGGCCGCTTCAGTTCAAGTGGAATTAATGATATTAATCCACAGCTTACTCTTGACTTAACCCGTAGGGTCACACAAATAGTACGTAAACGGATCAAGTATTTAATGGCATTAAATACTCTATCTATGGATATTCAGAATCGACGGATCTTGGTTTCAGTGGGAGCTGAGATCGTCACAGGCAAGAAATGAATACTCCGGAAACGATGATATTGCCGGAAACGGAAATATGGATCGTATCGGAAATATAAATATTATCCAAGTCGTAGATGTTGCCGGAAACGGAAACATGGTACGTATCGGAAAATATTATCGGAAATGGAAATATTACCAGAATCGGAAATATTGCCGGAAACGGAAATATTGTCAGAATCGGAAATATTATCGGAATCGGAAAATAATTCCGGAAACGGAAATATTAAATATTTGTTCGAAACAGAAATTAATTCCGGAATCGGAAATGTTAAATATTGTTCGTATCGGAAATGAATTCCGGAATCGGAAATTTAATCGGAAGCGTATCGTACGAATAAGCATCGGACGAGGCCTGCCGGACGAGGGCCCAGCACGAAGCCAGGCCATCGCCCAGCAAGCCAAGCGCGCCACACAAACAGCCACGCCAGGCCCAGCGCAAGGCCAGGCCCAGCAGGCCGTGGCAGCGCGCACAGCGCGCGCAGCGCGCGCGGGTGCTTGCGTGGGCTTGTGGCTCGCGCAGGCCTCGCTGCGTGGGCTGCTGCTCGCACGCACGCATGGGCGGCCCATCGTGGCTGCCGTGTGTGTGTGCGTAAGTGTTTGTGTTCGTGCACGTTTCCTAAAACGTGCAGAGTTCGGTTAATGATTAAATTCCTAATTCTATTTGATAAACTAATTAAATTAGAGTTCTTGTAGGATTCTAGGTTTAATTAATTTGTATCTGAATAGGATTCCAATTCCCTTTCCATAACCCTATAAATATGTGGCCTGGGTTCACAATTTATAACGAGTTTCAAAGTATTCAAAGTGAGTTTTGAGAGAAAAATTCAGCCACACATCTTGCTCAAAAGTGCCGAAATTCTAGTACCTTAAGGGCGATTCTAGTTGGTCAATCTTAAGGCGGATCCGGACGTGCTGTGGACTATCTACGGAGGGACGACACTTGGAGTCCTAAAGACTTGTTCTTGTTCGGTTCGGGCGCAGCTAGGGAGGGCACGCAACAAAGAGTATGCATCTAAATTATGCTATATGATTATGTGTAAATAATATGTAATCCTGGGTTAATGGTTGTTTCCGCATGAGTTATGTAATATCATATGTATCATAACCTAACAGGCAAGGCATGACCCAAGAAAGGTAAGCAAGGGCACGACATGGCCCAAGCAAGGCAAGGCATGACCCAAGAAAGGCAAGCAAGGGCACGACATGGCCCAAGCAAGGTAAGCATGACCCAAGAAAGGTAAGCAAGGGCACGACATGCCCCAAACAAGGCAAGGCATGACCCAAGAAAGGTAAGGCAAGGGCACGACATGTCCCAAGCAGGCAAGGCATGACCCAAGAAAGGTAAGCAAGGGCAACGACTGGCCCAAGCAAGGCAAGGCATGACCCAAGAAAGGTAAGCAAGGGTACGACATGGCCCCAAGCAAGGTAAGCATGACCCAAGAAAGGTAAGCAAGGGCACGACATGGCCAAAGCAAGGTAAGCATCACCCAAGAAAGGTAAGCAAGGCACGACATGGCCCAAGCAAGGTAAGCAGACCCAAGAAAGGTAAGCAAGGGCACGACATGGCCCAAGCAAGGCAAAGCAGACCAAGAAGGTAAGCATGACCCAAGCAAGGTAAGGCATGACCCAAGAAAGTAAGCAAGGCACGACATGCCTTAAGCAAGGTAAGCATGACCCAAGAAAGGTAAGCAGGGCACGACATGGCCCAAGCAGGCAAGGCATGACCCAAGAAAGGTAAGCAAGGGCACGACATGGCCCAAGCAAGGTAAGCATGACCCAAGAAAGGTATAGCAGGGCACGACATGGCCCAGCAAGGTAAGCATGACCCAAGAAAGGTAAGCAAGGGCACGACATGGCCCAAGCACGGCAAGGCATGACCCAGAAAGGTAAGCAAGGGCACGACATGCCCCATACAAGGTAAGCAAGACCCAAGAAAGGTAAGCAAGGGCAGGACATAGGCCAAGCAAGCAAGCCATGACCCAAGAAGGTAAGCAAGGGCACGACATGGCCCAACAAGTAAGCATGACCAAGAAAGGTAAGCAAGGGCACGACATGGCCCAAACAAGGTAAGCAAGACCCAAGAAGGTAAGACAAGGGCACGACATGGCCCAAGCAGGCAAGGCATGACCCAAGAAAGGTAAGCAAGGCACGACATGGCCCAAGCAAGGTAAGCATGACCCAAGAAAGGTAGCAAGGGCACGACATGGCCCAAACAAGGTAAGCAAGACCCAAGAAAGGTAAGCAAGGGCACGACATGGCCCAAGCAAGGCAACGCATGATCCAAGAAAGGTAAGCAAGGGCACGACATGGCCCAAGCAAGGTAAGCATGACCCAAGAAAGGTAAGCAAGGGCACGACATCGCCCAAGCAAGGCAAGGCATGACCCAAGAAAGGTAAGCAAGGGAACGACATGGCCCAAGCAAGGCAAGGCATGACCCAAGAAAGGTAAGCAAGGGCACGACATGGCCCAAGCAAGGTAAGCATGACCCAAGAAAGGTAAGCAAGGGCACGACATGGCCCAAGCAAGGTAAGCATGACCCAAGAAAGGTAAGCAAGGGCACGACATGGCCCAAACAAGGCAAGGTATGACACCAAGAAAGGTAAGAAAGGGCACGACATGGCCCAAGCAAGGTAAGCATGACTCAAGAAAGGTAAGCAAGGCACGACATGGCCCAAGCAAGGCAAGGCATGACCCAAGAAAGGTAAGCAAGGGCACGACATGGCCCAAACAAGGTAAGCATGACCCAAGAAAGGTAAGTAAGGGCACGCCATGCCCAAGCAAGGCAAGCAAGGGCAAGTCGTGGCAAAGAAAGGCATGTAAGGGCAAGTCGTGGCAAGGCATGGCCCAAGCAAGGTAAGCAAGGGAAAGTCGTGGCAAAGAAGGCAAGAGGAAGGCATGGCAAGGCATATCCCAAGCAAGGTAAGCAAAGAAAGGTGTTACGGTTCGATTGACGGAGTATTTCGGGGGAGGACGGTTGTGGAATTGGCCTGCGACACGGCCATAGTACCGACTTGACCTTGAGTTTTCGTTGTTCAGAAAAAAAATCCAACGATGCATTGAGGGAATTTTTCGGCTCCGTAAAGTCGGGGGATGACGGTGGAGGATTTGGCCCGCAATACGGCTAACGTCCCGACTTGACCTCGTTTTTTCGTATGCCGCAATGGTCCCGCGGTCGTCTCTCGGATGGGTTAGCGGAGGGGAGTTTGGGACTTGTCGACCGGATGAGGTCTGTTCTTGCGGGCAGCGGACCGAGCAGCCCACGAGCGCGGACTAAAATCTAGTTGACGTCGTCCTTCGAACAAACCTCGTAGGTATTGTAGGGAGCTTGGGAATCCATGATCGGATGCGGTGTGTTCTAGTGTGCGGGCAACGGACCAAGAAGCACACAAGAGCATACTAAATCTCGTCGTCGTTCCTTCGAGCAAACCTAGAACGGGTACTATAGTCGAGGGGAACTTGGGCCTCGATGACCGGATTCGGACTGTTCTTGTGTGCGGGCAGAGGACCAAGCAGCACACTAGAGAGCGGACTAAATCTCGTCGTCGATCTTTGAACAAACCTCTTGTCCCTTTTGGCTTTAGTGTGCTAATGTTTCCGAAACTCGATGCGGACCGTTCCCGGATGCGGGCGATATCAAGCGGCATGTGGGTTGCAGTCCAAATCTAGTTGACGTTGTGTTAGCTAACCTTAGCCAGTGTTGTCCAGCCTCGATTTGTTTGTTTCTTTCACGTCAAACGTGGCTAGTCGTGGGACATCTAGCCCATCCTTGCGGCCACTTTGTGGTCGTGGGATGCAAGCTCGTGTTTCTTGGCCAAGCGGTACGCTACGCGTGTGAGTGGTGTTTGGTTTTTTTTAGCTGGCGGGCTCCGTGAACCGCACGCCGATAAACCTCTTCAGTGTTGCTCCAAGTGCTATACAGGCCTTGGGCGAGTGATGGTTTCTGTGTTGCATTCCTAACGATCGCATTGACATGGACCAAGGGCATGGCATCCATAAGCACGCAAGGGAAAGGCATGGCCCAGGCACAACAATCGGACCCAAGGCATGGCCCAAGGCAAAACGATCGGACCACATGCCAATAATGACCACTATGAATGAATTTTCCCGAAAACTTTCCAAAAATAGCAACCCGGGACCACACGAGCACCCCCCGAGGTCCCAAAAAATTTCAACACCAATGTGTTCTATATATATTTATATGTCTTTTCCTATTTTTTCGGTATTTTTTGGGATTTTTTGAAATTTTTTTTTGGGATTTTCCCCGTTTTTACCCCTAAATAGCAACCCGGGACCACACGGGCACCCCCTAGGTTCCAAAAATAAAACTTTCAACACCAATAATTTTTGGGGATTTTTTTTGAATTTTTTGGGATTTTTTGGGATTTTTTTGAGATTTTTGGGATTTTTTTGGGAGTTTTTTTGAGATTTTTTGAATTTTTCCCTTATTTTTCCCGTTTTTTACCCCTATTTTCCCTATTTTCGGAAAACAAAAATAATTTTTTGAAAAAAAAAAATCATGAAAATTAAGCTTAATGCCCATATAAGGTTTTCCAACAAAAAAAACGGGGCATTATTAACTCAAGTTTTGAGCCATTATTATGTTACTGTCACTTGGGTGTTAACTAGGAAATTTAGCTAATTCAAAATAAACCTCTATAGGGGGAGGGTGAGAGTGGAAAGATGGATGGTCAAGGTTGGCTTAAAACTCTCTTGTGTGCACCGTTGGGCATGGTCGCCCCCCCTACGACACCACACATGCCCATGACATTAGACGGATTGAAAATTTTGGATCATTCGACGGATTTGAAGCATAATTTTTTGTCCGAGAACCGATTAGACGCGAAAAATTATTTTTTTGAAAAAAAAAAAAAAATCAAAAAAATTCTAAAAAAATTCAAAAAAAATATTAAAAAAAATTTGTTGCTCTAAGCAAGGCACGACATGGCCCAAGCAAGGCAAGGTATGACCCAAGAAAGGCAAGCAAGGGCACGACATGGCCCAAGCAAAGCAATGCATGACCAAGAAAGGCAAGCAAGGGCACGACATGGCCCAAGCAAGGCAATCCATGACCCAAGAAAGGCAAGCAAGGGCACGACATGGCCCAAGCAATGCAAGACATGACCCAAGAAAGGCAAGCAAGGGCACGACATGGCCCAAGCAAGGCAAAGCATGACCCAAAGAAGACAAGGCAAGCAAGGGCACGGACATGGCCCAAGAAAGGCAAAGCAAGGGCACGACATGGCCCAAGCAAGGCAAGGCCTGACCAAAGAAAGGCAAGCAAGGGCACGACATGGCCTAAGTCAAGGCCAAGGCATGACCCAAGAAAGGCAAAGCAAGGGCACGACATGGCCCAAGCAAGGCAAGGCATGACCCAAGAAAGTCAAGCAAGGGCAAGACATGGCCCAAGCAAGGCAAGGCATGACCAAGAAAGGTAAGCAAGGGCACGACATGGCCAAGCAAGACAAGGCATGACCCAAGAAAGTAAGCAAGGGCACGACATGGCCCAAGCAAGGCAAGGCATGGACCCAAGAAAGGCAAGCAAGGGCACGACTGGCCAAGCAAGGCAAGGCATGACCCAAGAAAGGTAAGCAAGGGCACGACATGGCCCAAGCAAGGCAAGGCATGACCCAAGAAAGGTAAGCAAGGGCACGCCATGGCCCAAGCAAGGGAAGCATGTACCGGCTTTGGGGGCCCAGAAGGTAAGCAAGGGCACGACCATGGCCCAAGCAAGGCAAGGCATGACCCAAGAAGGCAAGCACGGGCACGACATGGCCAAGCAAGGGACAGGCATGACCCAAGAAGGTAAGCAAGCGGCACGACATGGCCCAAGCAAGGGACGCATGACCCAAGAAAGGCAAGCACGGGCACGACATGGCCCAAGGACAAGGCAAGGCATGACCCAAGAAAGGTAAGCAAGGCTGCACGACATGGCCCAAGCCCAGGCAGACATGACCAAGAAGGCCAAGCCTAAGGGCATGACAGGGCCCAAGCAAGGCAAAGCATGACCCAAGAAAGGCAAGCAATGGGCACGACATGGCCCAAGAAAGGGCAAGCAGGGCACGACCAATGGCCCAAGCAAGGGCATGGCATGACCAAAGAAGGCAAGCACAGGGCACGACATGGCCTAAGCAAGGCAAGGCATGAACCCAAGAAAGGCAAGCAAGGGCACGACATGGCCCAAGCAAGGCAAGGCATGACCCAAGAAAGTAAGCAAGGGCACGACATGGCCCAAGCAAGGCAAGGCATGACCCAAGAAAGGTAAGCAAGGGCACGACATGGCCCCAGCAAGACAAGGCATGACCCAAGAAAGAAAGGTAAGCAAGGGCACGACATGGCCCAGCAAGGCAAGGCATGACCCAAGAAAGGCAAGCAAGGGCACGACTGGCCCAAGCAAGGCAAGGCATGACCCAAGAAAGGTAAGCAAGGGCACGACATGGCCCAAGCAAGGCAAGGCATGACCCAAGAAAGGTAAGCAAGGGCACGACATGGCCCAAGCAAGGGAAGCATGACCCAAGAAAGGTAAGCAAGGGCACGACATGGCCCAAGCAAGGCAAGGCATGACCCAAGAAAGGCAAGCAAGGGCACGACATGGCCCAAGCAAGGCAAGGATGACCCAAGAAAGGTAAGCAAGGGCACGACATGGCCAAAGCAAGGCAAGGCGTGACCCAAGAAAGGTAAGCAAGGGCACGACATGGCCCAAGCAAGGCAAGGCATGACCAAGAAAGGTAAGCAAGGGCACGACATGGCCCAAGCAAGGGAAGCATGACCCAAGAAAGGTAAGCAAGGGCACGACATGGCCCAAGCAAGGCAAGGCATGACCCAAGAAAGGTAAGCAAGGGCACGACATGGCCCAAGCAAGGTAAGCATGACCCAAGAAAGGCAAGCAAGGGCACGACTTGGCCCAAGCAAGGCAAGGCATGACCCAAGAAAGGTAAGCAAGGGCACGACATGGCCCAAGCAAGGTAAGCATGACCCAAGAAAGGCAAGCAAGGGCACGACATGGCCCAAGCAAGGCAAGGCATGACCCAAGAAAGGTAAGCAAGGGCACGACATGGCCAAAGCAAGGCAAGGTGACCAAGAAAGGTAAGCAAGGCACGACATGGCCCAAGCAAGGCAAGGCATGACCCAAGAAAGGTAAGCAAGGGCACGACATGGCCCAAGCAAGGGAAGCATGACCCAAGAAAGGCAAGCAAGGGCACGACATGGCAAGCAAGGCAAGGCATGACAAGACCAAGAAAGGTAAGCAAGGGCACGACATGGCCCAAGCAAGGTAAGCATGACCCAAGAAAGGCAAGCAAGGGCACGACTGGCCCAAGCAAGGCAAGGCATGACCCAAGAAAGGTAAGCAAGGGCACGACATGGCCCAAGCAAGGTAAGCATGACCCAAGAAAGGAAGCAAGGGCACGACATGGCCCAAGCAAGGCAAGCATGACCCAAGAAAGGTAAGCAAGGGCACGACATGGCCAAAGCAAGGCAAGGTGTGACCCAAGAAAGGTAAGCAAGGGCACGACATGGCCCAAGCAAGGCAAGGCATGACCAAGAAAGGTAAGCAAGGGCACGACATGGCCCAAGCAAGGGAAGCATGACCCAAGAAAGGTAAGCAAGGGCACGACATGGCCCAAGCAAGGCAAGGCATGACCAAGAAAGGCAAGCAAGGGCACGACATGGCCCAAGCAAGGCAAGGCATGACCCAAGAAAGGTAAGCAAGGGCACGACATGGCCCAAGCAAGGGAAGCATGACCCAAGAAAGGTAAGCAAGGGCACGACATGGCCCAAGCAAGGCAAGGCATGACCCAAGAAAGGTAAGCAAGGGCACGACATGGCCCAAGCAAGGTAGCATGACCAAGAAAGGCAAGCAAGGGCACGACTTGGCCAAGCAAGGCAAGGCATGACCCAAGAAAGGTAAGCAAGGGCACGACATGGCCCAAGCAAGGCAAGGCATGACCCAAGAAAGGTAGGCAAGGGCACGACATGGCCAAGCTAGGCAAGGCATGACCCAAGAAAGGCAAGCAAGGGCACGACATGGCCCAAGCAAGGTAAGCATGACCCAAGAAAGGTAAGCAAGGGCACGACATGGCCCAAGCAAGGCAAGCATGACCAAGAAAGGTAAGCAAGGGCACGACATGGCCCAAGCAAGGGAAGCATGACCCAAGAAAGGTAAGCAAGGGCACGACATGGCCCAAGCAAGGCAAGGCATGACCAAGAAAGAAGAAAGGCAAGCAAGGGTACGACATGGCCCAAGCAAGGCAAGGCATGACCCAAGAAAGGTAAGCAAGGGCACGACATGACCCAAGCAAGGGAAGCATGACCAAAAAAGGTAAGCAAGGGCACGACATGGCCCAAGCAAGGCAAGGCATGACCCAATAAAGGTAAGCAAGGGCACGACATGGCCCAAGCAAGGTAAGCATGACCAAGAAAGGCAAGCAAGGGCACGACTTGGCTCAAGCAAGGCAAGGCATGACCCAAGAAAGGTAAGCAAGGGCACGACATGGCCCAAGCAAGGCAAGGCATGACCCAAGAAAGGTAAGCAAGGGCACGACATGGCCCAAGCAAGGTAAGCATGACCCAAGAAAGGCAAGCAAGGGCACGACTTGGCCCAAGCAAGCAAGGCATGACCCAAGAAAGGTAAGCAAGGGCACGACATGGCCCAAGCAAGGTAAGCATGACCCAAGAAAGGCAAGCAAGGGCACGACATGGCCCAAGCAAGGCAAGGCATGACCAAGAAAGGTAAGCAAGGGCACGACATGGCCAAGCAAGGCAAGGTGTGACCCAAGAAAGGTAAGCAAGGGCACGACATGGCCCAAGCAAGGCAAGGCATGACCCAAGAAAGGTAAGCAAGGGCACGACATGGCCCAAGCAAGGAAGCATGACCCAAGAAAGGTAAGCAAGGCACGACATGGCCCAAGCAAGGCAAGGCATGACCCAAGAAAGGCAAGCAAGGGCACGACATGGCCCAAGCAAGGCAAGGCATGACCCAAGAAAGGTAAGCAAGGGCACGACATGGCCCAAGCAAGGGAAGCAAGCATGACCCAAGAAAGGTAAGCAAGGGCACGACATGGCCCAAGCAAGGCAAGGCATGACCCAAGAAAGGTAAGCAAGGGCACGACATGGCCCAAGCAAGGTAAGCATGACCATAGAAAGGCAAGCAAGGGCACGACTGGCCCAAGCAAGGCAAGGCATGACCCAAGAAAGGTAAGCAAGGGCACGACAGGCCCAAGCAAGGCAAGGCATGACCCAAGAAAGGTAGGCAAGGGCACGACATGGCCCAAGCTAGGCAAGGCATGACCCAAGAAAGGTAAGCAAGGCACGACATGGCCCAAGCAAGGCAAAGCATGACCCAAGAAAGGTAAGCAAGGGCACGACATGGCCCAAGCAAGGCAAGGCATGACCCAAGAAAGGCAAGCAAGGGCACGACTTGGCCCAAGCAAGGCAAGGCATGACCCAAGAAAGGTAAGCAAGGGCACGACATGGCCCAAGCAAGGTAAGCATGACCCAAGAAAGGCAAGCAAGGGCACGACATGGCCAAGCAAGGCAAGGCATGACCCAAGAAAGGTAAGCAAGGGCACGACATGGCCCAAGCAAGGTAAGCATGACCCAAGAAAGGCAAGCAAGGGCACGACATGGCCCAAGCAAGGCAAGGCATGACCAAGAAAGGTAAGCAAGGGCACGACATGGCCAA
>NW_026614489.1:0-30742 GCF_020520425.1 Spinacia oleracea | reverse complement strand
TCTCTACAGTAAAGTTTTCATAGGTCTTGTGATACTAGTCTTCCAAAAAGTAAGTATCGATGCAAATGATTATGACATTGCCATGTCCACATAGTTCAAGAAACAGAACTACGTACTAGTCATCTTGCATTCTAATCGTCTAACGTTTTCTATGCGTCCAATTTTATAGAAAACTCCGACTAGGGACCATTTCAAACTTTGACATTCAAGTTCACTGATAGACATTTTTAGTCACAGGACTGGTCCTGACAGTCTATCTTGAATATATCGTCAAATTTGAAGGGACTCATCATTTAATACTAAACCAGATTAAATGGAATATGAAAATACATTTCATATATGATAAATGTTCAACCCCAATGTTTACAACCATGGGCCTCAAACCCATCTTCTAAAACAATCATGGAATTCAAAGCTATGTTGATTTCCAGTGCTACAACGTGAGTGTTGCTTCTCACTTGTTGCATAGGTTTAGTTATCATGCTTTGCCAATCTTAATATCCTTTCATCGAATGTTCTTCGAGATATGATGATAAGATCTTTTCGAGTTTGTTTATTATGTGATCTAGTCTTTCTTACTTCGATGGTGGTTTTACTCATTTTCAATGAAGAACCATCAGTTATCAGACGTTTTTCCTTGCTTCAAGAGTGGTTCTACGCATTTTTCAATGAAGAACCATCAAGCCAGCAGATAGGTGATCTACCCAAGTTCAGTGAAGAACTTTAAACAACCCTGTTTATTGCTTCTTAGGCAATAATTACTTTTACTTCAACTGTATAGGTTGCTAGTGATGCTTTGTTGGATTTACCTATCCAGGCAGTTCATAGATATGTGGAAGATTCTCCAACTATATCTTAGAACATAGAAATTATTATTTAATTTCCCACGCAACAACTCATGGTCTCCAATCCATGTTGCCATTTCAAAACCGATGCTCTATAGCTCGTCCTTATCAATGATTAACTCCAAAGGGTCTTGCTTGATCCTTTGCCAGGGTTTATGCGTGTAGCATCAATATTTAGCATATCTTATTTCCTTGAATCAAGAACTATTCCTATGTACCTTTTCAAGTACCATAAGTATTCTTGATCTCAATCTAGTTGATCTTCACTTAGATCAATAGAGATTGGTATATGTTCGTCATGCCTAAAGTCATACGATACATTTTGGCGATCCTCATATTATATCATACATGATAAATTCTTTGCAGAATAATTCCAATTGAATTCTATTCAATGTAACTTTAGCTTATCTGTTTCAGTAGATACTAAATTCAGCTAAATTCTTTGACATAATATAGGTTAAGAATCTTATTTAGATCCTTTGTGTTAACTTAGTAAATGCTTATACATAGTTCAAACATCCTTTACTTAGATTTATTCACATGGGTCGAATATCTCAATGGAGACTTTCGTGTTTGATTTAGTAAATGCCATTACTTAATCCAAAACATATCATAAGATCTTTGTAAATAGATCTTATACCCAGTATGTACTAAGTTTCGCCATGGTCCATCATTGATGAATAATTTTCAAATCTAAGTCATTAGCATTTGAATGTTATTTCACAATAGAGAGATATGTGTGTAATACACATAGGACCAATTAAGGTTTTTAAGTACTCCCACTAAACTTCTTATATATCTATAAGAATCATGTATATTTTATGAAACTAAATACTTATTAGCTTCACTAAATACAGTTCTAATTCCCAATTGCTTGCTTAAATCTGGACTTAGATTTCATAAGCTAGCTTTCCTTTTCAAGCATTTATTTGGATCCACAATCCTATGACATACCATGTACATAGTTTATTCCAACATTTGATTGAGGAATACGTTTTGTCATCCAATTGCCATATGTACCAATATGCAATCATTGCTTGAATTATAGACTTAAGCATTACGATTTTGCATGAGGTTTCAACACAATCCATGCCATGAATTTGCTTGTAACCTTTAGCAACTAATCTAGCTTTGTGTGTGAAAACAATTCCATGTTTGATGGTTTTTATCCTTAAAACAAACTTGCAACCAATAGGTGTGAAACTATTCTTGCAAATCAACAAAATTTCAATTTTGTCATCAAATCATTGAGTATGTTTTATGGCCTCTAACCATTTAAAACATTTGAGTCTATATATGGCCTCTAACCATTTTAGGGAATCTAGGTTTCGTCATAGCTTTCTTACAAGTCATAAACTCATTAATCTACATGATAATAGTTTGACTGCAAGTTGTAGGTTTCTTCACTATCGAATAGAAGAATCTCATAGTTTCATTGACCAGAACTCTATGTTTCCTTACTATCTAATAGAAGAATCTCATAGTTCCAGTGACTTGAACTCTATGCCTACTTGGGTATAGAACATCAAACAATAGAATATCAACAGGCACTTTGAGAGTCCTTTGAATATTCTATTCTCCTTGAAGCACTTGTAAAGTCTTCTAAGAGATGTCTATTCTTTAAAAGCTACTTCTAAAGTCCTTTCAGAATAAGTTCGGATTTTCTGAAGCACTTCGAAAAGCCTCCGGAATGTCCGTTTATGTTTGTTGTTCGCCTCGAAAACTTTCGAGGTCTATTTTCTCCCACTTGTCATTTTGGAAACGAATCTCCAAAAGGACATTATTTCGAGCAAACAAACATTATGTTCTCAAAAAATTCGTGGTAGAAACAATACCCTTGTGTCTCATTTGAATAAATCACAATGAAACATATATCTATACTTGGGCCTTAGTTTGTCGAATGACAAACACTAAGCTCCTACTGAGTTTTGCAACTCTCTAGATATATTTTAGAAAATATATTCTGAAATTACTTTTCAATAGCTTTGGCGAATTTGGTTTAGTTTGGTGGTAGTTGAGCATTTTGTTTTAGAAATTATAGGAAAAGTCTTTATGATTCATCATTGATCGAATCAAGTGCTAATTGACTTCGATTATTCCAACTAAGATATGCCATATCTTATGGACCTAGATTGTGAAATTACAACACACAATCATTGATGATCTTATTTGGTCTCAAGTAATCATCAACATGATCTAACCTAGATCTTTATGATTTCTTGCCAAGTGGATTTTATACTTCTGAATCTTTGAAGTAGTCAAACAGATTCAACTTATATCACTTTGAGTAAATAAACCTATATTCACTCAAATCCATGTGAAATAATAAAGTCATAAACCTTTCTTTAGCTTTGAACTCTATCGTCTAGGCGTTCTAACAATAGTTCATATTCTTTGTTACTTTCAACAAGTAAGACTAGCTTGTCTTAAGTTGATCTAGAAATCAACCAACTTTCAAAAGGTCCATCAAATAGAGCTTATGAATGTTAACTTGTTGATATGGTCTAAGCAACAATGCCAAAGATTAGTGGAACTCAAATCAGGGTTTGATTTGAACCTAGTAAAGTTTTTATTTAAGAGTTGTTTGGTTTAATCAAGCATATTGACTCAACCTGTAATTGACCATTTCATTCAAATAAACAAACAACCATTGTTTTTGTTTTTCTTGAATGTGAGTCTTTCTGTGTTTGAAACAGAAATTTAGGTATGTTGATTATGGAACAAAATAGCCATTTAGTTCCAGCCTTTGAAAGGACTTTAAAACAAACTAGATGACCCTACAACTAATGTAGCATTTCCATGCTTCATTTCCCACTTGTAGGTCATTAGTGTATCCTAGCTTCCACTGTTTGAGTTATTACCGAAGTAAGAACCTCAAGCGGTATATGATACCAAGGAAGTTTGATTGCTAGGTCACTTCTCTTTAAACATAAACTTATAGGTAGAAACGGAATCGTAAATTCCTTTCATTTGTTCCTCGTTTTTCCTATTTCTTGTACCCTTTCTTATAGTCTTAAGAATTCAATTCTTTAGTGTTGACTTTTATACTTTGTTAGACATGTCCAATGTCACCAACAAGGTTCTTTACCATTTTAATTTATGTTGAATATTTGTTTCAACTAGATGATCTTACCATAAGCTTCTAAAGTTCTCTAAGCATCGATCTATTCGAATGTCTAGGGACTAGACTCATTCGAGAATTAAATGGACAAAGATATTAGGTTGTTAACCATTGGTAAAGCTGAGCGTATTAAACTCAATGCTTTATGATCTCAAAACTACATTGTATTTTGAATTCACAAGCACCAATTGGTTTGCCATTCGATTTTGATCTTCGAAAACAACCATAAAAGTCGCTAAAAGAAACGTACATTTTAAATTGCTCACTTTCTCTCATTTCCGTGAATCGTTCTTGGATTCACTACCAATCGAGGAAATTTACTGTTACCTTTCTAAAAGGATTTACTGCAGTGCAAGATATTTAATTATAAACAATAATTAAAACATACATTGAAGCATGCAAAGTCTAAACATTTATCATGAATAATAACTTGAAATTAAAGCAACCATGCAATTCAAACAAGTCATTAGCATTTATTCGAGTTTATTGTTCCGGCAGGTGTGAATAAAATGATTCCAAGATCCTAAAATCATTGAAGAACTAAGCACAGTTTGTCGACTTAATCCTAAAACATCTTAGGTAAGCAAAAGCCTTTTGCTAATAGTCTAGAAACTATTCTTGGTTGATAGGTACGTCTAAGAACTTATTAGGTAACCTATCGATTTTGCCACGACATAAAAGGACTCCTTACTTATATCGTTGAGTTTCACCAAAACTAACATGTACTCACAATTATTTGTGTACCTTGCCCCTTTAGGACCAATAAGTAACACCTCGCTGAGCGAAAACTATTACTAGATTGATGTAAAGGATATCCAAGCAAGTGTATATTTTGGCATGGCACCTTTTAACTCAATTTTTTAAGTTTGGAACTTAAGGCTCTTACTATGTTGGTTAGATTTTAAGTGAACTAAAATCCTTAATCATGCAACATAATCAAGCTTTTGATCTCATGCATTTTAAGACATATTTAAAACAATAAATAACTTAAAATATGCATAAGATAAATGTGATCTAGTATGGCCCGACTTCATCTTGAAGCTTTGACTTCAAAGTCCGTCTTGAAAATCTCCGTGGGAGGCACCATTTTCTTCAAATAGGATAAGCTATAACTAATTACAACTATTTGATGGTTCGCAGACCATATTTGAATTGAAAAATAACTTTGGTACTTTAGACCAATTACATTCAAATTAATGGTACGCAGACCATATTTTCTATCCTATTTGGGCCATACTAGTCACTTCATAACCTGCAAACAGTACATATACATATATACCATTCACCCATTCATTATCATGAATGGCCCACATAGCTGGTTAGTAAAACATATTATGCATCACGTAAACATTTGCAGCAATTAATCAAGGGCACCAATAATCTACCAATTATTCAGTCCTTATTAATTCTAATCAAGTTGTTTTAACCTTAAGGATTTGTAGACCTAATCAAGAGTTCATGACTAAAATACGCTCCCACTTAAACCAATAAATTCATATGCTTTACTAATTTTAAACATAAAAATGTATTTCTAGTCCAACCGGAAACATACAAATTTAATTAAAATTTAAAGCTCATATCAATTTATAATTGAATCCAAAAAGTTTAATTTAATTTCAGTCGTATTTAAATTAATTCATGATTTTAATTTTAGTAAAATAATTAGAATAAATAACATTTATTATAATTACAATATTCAAAATTAAAATCCAAGAAAATAATTTAAATTATTAATTTTAAAATTAATTAAATTACGTGAACTGAAATTTTCAAATTAAACATTCAAAATGATCTTTAATCGTAACGCAAACACCCTACGCGTTGCACGCCCATGGGCCGCACGCACACAGCCATTGCTGGCCATGTGTGCGCAGCCCATGCGCTCGTCGCATAGCTGCTGCATCCCCATCGCAAGCCTCCGCACGCATTGGTGCTCACTGCGCGCGCCAGCGCTCATCGCACGCGAGCTATCGCTCGCAGTGCGCGCGCGACATCTCTCGCTGGGGCGCGCGACATAGTTCGCTGGGCGCGCGAGCCATCGCTCGCTGGGCGCGCGACATCGCACGCTGGGCGGGCGACATCGCTCGCTGTGCGCGCGAGCAATGCTGGCTGTGCGCGCGAGTCCTCGCTCGTTGTGCGCGCGAGCAATGCTGGGCGCAGCGCTGGTGGCACGCGAGCTTGCGCTCGCTGCGCGCGAGGCTGCGCGCTCTTGTGCGAGGCAGCGCGCGTTGTGGCGCAGCTCGCTTGCTGCCCACACGCGACTGCCTTTGCTCGCCCTTCTCCCATGCCCATTCGTCCATTGCTCGTGGCACACGACACAAGGCAGGGCTGCTGCCTTGTGCTCGTGCACTACGCCCTTGCTCATTGCATTCGTGCCGCACGGGCGACGAGCTCCCTTGCTCGTCGTCGCATGCCCGCATTATACAACACCCCTTAAGGGTAACACGAAGCGTCCATTGCTTTGTGCGTGCAAGTTATATGAACGAATCGCATAAAAAATTTAAAATTTATAAAATTAATGACAAATTAATAAATATTATTAATTTCATAATTTTAGGGCGAAAAATCGAAAATTTATTATCCAATTGATTTCCGATTGTTATGGATTCAAGTCTAGGTCATAAAAATTTAAAATTTTATCATAAATTTACAATTTTTATGGTGGTTTTTAATCATAGGCTTCTAATTAAATTACAATTAATTATGAAAATCAAATTAATTCTAAATTATTCTAATTTTCAACAAATTAATCATAATTACAAATTAGATTGCATAATTAACAAGACTAGGCATTCAAACTAGTTAAACATATGCAGTAGGTCAATCAAAATTCAAGATTTATCAACAAGAATCGCAAATATTTAATTTAACATCTTAAATTTATGAAATTTTGCATTCGAAAAACTAAAACCTTCGAAAAGTCATAGTTAGGCTTCGAATTTGAGAATTCTGGGTTCGGCAGAAAAACAATATTTTGTCAAAATTTTAGAATGCCTTTTACATGCGGAATTGACACAAAAATCACTCGATTTGGATGAGTAACGAAGAAACTGCCGAAAAACTGCGTACGTATAATTAAATAAACGCAATTTGCAATTAATTAACAATTACGAAAATTAATCACCCCTTTTAATTCTTGCAAATTTGTAATATTTAACCATGTTCATGCAATTTAGATTATGAAAATAATAAGGGGCTCGTGATACCACTGTTAGGTTATGATACATATGACATTACATAGATCATGCGGAAACAACCATTAACCCAGGACAACATATTATTTACACATAATCATATAGCATTATTTAGATGCATACTCTTTGTTGCGTGCCCTCCCTAGCTGCGCCTGAACCGAACAAGAACAAGTCTTTAGGACTCCAAGTGTCGTCCCTCCGTAGATAGTCCACAGCACGTCCGGATCCGCCTTAAGATTGACCAACTAGAATCGCCCTTAAGGTACTAGAAAATTTCGGCACTTTTATGAGCAAGATGTGTGTTTTAGTTTTCTCTCAAAAACTCACTTTTTGAATACTTTGAAACTTGTTATAAATTGTGAGCCCTAGCCTCATATTTATAGGGGTATGGAAAGGGAATCGAAATCCTATTCAGATACAAATTAATTAAACCTAGAATCCTACAAGAACTCTAATTTAATTAATTTATCAAATAGAATTAGGAATTTAATCATTAACCGAACTCTGCATGTTTTAGGAAACGTGCACGAACACAAACACTTGCACACACACGCACGGCTGCCACGATGGGCCCATGCGTGCGCGCAAGCAGCAGCCCACGCAGCGCCCGCGCGCGCTGCGCGCTGCGCGTGCTGTGCGCGCTGTGCGCGCTGCGCAGCCTGCTGGGCCTGGCCTTGCGCTGGGCCTGGCGTGGCTGTTTGTGCGGCGCGCTTGGCTTGCTGGGCGATGGCCTGGCTTCGTGCTGGGCCTCATCCGGCAGGCCTCGTCCGATGCTTATTCGTACGATGCGCTTCCGATTAAATTTTCCGATTCCGGAATTCATTTCCGATACGAACAATATTTAATATTTCCGATTCCGGAATTAATTTCCGTTTCGAACAAATATTTAATATTTCCGTTTCCGGAATTATTTTCCGATTCCGGTAATATTTCCGATTCTGACAATATTTCCGTTTCCTGCAATATTTCCGATTCTGGCAATATTTCCATTTCCGATAATATTTTCCGATACGTACCATGTTTCCGTTTCCGGCAACATCTACGACTTGGATAATATTATATTTCCGATACGATCCATATTTCCGTTTCCGGCAATATCATCGTTTCCGGAGTATTCACTTCTTGCCTGTGACGATCTTAGCTCCCACTGAAACCAAGATCCGTCGGTTCCGAATATTCATAGATGGAGTATTTAATGCCATTAAATACTTGATCCGTTTACGTACTATTTGTGTGACCCTACGGGTTCAGTCAAGAGTAAGCTGTGGATTAATATCATTAATTCCACTTGAACTGAAGCGGCCTCTAGCTAGGCATTCAGCTCACTTGATCTCACTGAATTATTAACTTGTTAATTAATACTGAACCGCATTTATTAGACTTAACATAGAATGCATACTTGGACCAAGGGCATTATTTCCTTCAGGCACGACATGGCCCAAGCAAGGCAAGGCATGACCCAAGAAAGGTAAGCAAGGGCACGACATGGCCCAAGCAAGGTAAGCATGACCCAAGAAAGGCAAGCAAGGGCACGACTTGGCCCAATCAAGGCAAGGCATGACCCAAGAAAGGCAAGCAAGGGCACGACATGGCCCAAGCAAGGCAAGGCATGGCCCAAGAAAGGTAAGCAAGGGCACGACATGGCCCAAGCAAGGTAAGCATGACCCAAGAAAGGTAAGCAAGGGCACGACATGGCCCAAGCAAGGCAAGGCATGACCCAAGAAAGGTACGCAAGGGCACGACATGTCCCAAGCAAGGCAAGGCATGACCCAAGATAGGTAAGCAAGGGCACGACATGGCCAAGCAAGGCAAGGCATGACCTAGAAAGGTAAGCAAGGGCACGACATGGCCCAAACAAGGTAAGCATGACCCAAGAAAGGTAAGCAAGGGCACGACATGGCCCAAGCAAGGCAAGGCATGACCCAAGAAAGGTAAGCAAGGGCACGACATGTCCCAAGCAAGTCAAGGCATGACCCAAGAAAGGTAAGCAAGGGCACGACATGGCCCAAGCAAGGCAAGGCATGACCCAAGAAAGGTAAGCAAGGGTACGACATGGCCCAAGCAAGGTAAGCATGACCCAAGAAAGGTAAGCAAGGGCACGACAGGGCCCAAGCAAGGCAAGCATGACCCAAGAAAGGTAAGCAAGGGCACGACATGGCCCAAGCAAGGCAAGGCATGACCAAGAAAGGTAAGCAAGGGCACGACATGGCCCAAGCAAGGCAAGGCATGACCCAAGAAAGGTAAGCAAGGGTACACATGGCCCAAGCAAGGTAAGCATGACCCAAGAAAGGTAAGCAAGGGCACGACATGGCCCAAGCAAGGCAAGCATGACCCAAGAAAGGTAAGCAAGGGCACGACATGGCCCAAGCAAGGCAAGGCATGACCAAGAAAGGTAAGCAAGGGCACGACATGGCCTAAACAAGGTAAGCATGACCCAAGAAAGGTAAGCAAGGGCACGACATGGCCCAAGCAAGGCAAGGCATGACCCAAGAAAGGTAAGCAAGGGCACGACTGTTAGGTTATGATACATATGACAATTCATAAATCATGCGGAAACAACCATTAAGCCAGGAATACATATTATTTACACATAATCATATAGCATAATTTAGATGCATACTCTTTGTTGCGTGCCTTCCCTAGCTGCGCCCGAAACGAACAAGAACAAGTCTTTAGGACTCCAAGTGTCGTCCCTCCGTAGATAGTCCACAGCACGTCCGGATCCGCCTTAAGATTGACCAACTAGAATCGCCCTTAAGGTACTAGAATTTTCGGCACTCTTAGGTAAGAAATATGGCTGAATTTTTCTCTCAAAACTCACTTTGAATACTTGAATTAATCTCTGAAAATATGTGAACCTAGGCACGTATTTATAGAGTTATGGAAAGGGAATTGGAATCCTAGTAGGATACGAATTAATTAAACTTAGAATCCTACAAGAACTCTATTTAATTAATTTATCCTTTTAGGAATAGAAATTTAATCATGTACTAATTCTAATAGTTTTAGGAATCGTGCATGAACACAAACTCACACACACACGGCAGCCACAAGGGCTGCCCATGTGCGTGCGTGCGAGCAGCAGCCCACGCAGCGAGGCCCACGCAGCCGTGGCCTTGGCGCGCGCTGGGCCTGCCTTGCGGTAGGCCTGGGCGCTGCCTTGGTTGGGCTTGTGGCGCGCGTTTGGCTTGCTGGGCGATGGCCCGACTTCGTGCTGGGCCTTCGTCCGGCAGGCCTCGTCCGATGCTAATTCGTACGATACGCTTCCGATTAAATTCCCGGTTCCGGAATTCATTTCCGATACGAACAATATTTAATATTTCCGATTCCGGAATCAATTTCCGTTTCGAACAAATATTTAATATTTCCGTTTCTGGAATTATTTTCCGATTCCGATAATATTTCCGATTCTGACAATATTTCCGTTTCCGGCAATATTTCCGATTCTTGTAATATTTCCATTTCCGATAATATTTTCCGATACGTACCATGTTTCCGTTTCCGGCAACATCTACGACTTGGATAATATTTATATTCCGATACGATCCATATTTCCGTTTCCGGCAATATCATCGTTTCCGGAGTATTCATTTCTTGCCTGTGACGATCTCAGCTCCCACTGAAACCAAGATCCGTCGATTCCGAATATCCATAGATGGAGTATGTAATGCCATTAAATACTTGATCCGTTTACGTACTATTTGTGTGACCCTACGGGTTCAGTCAAGAGTAAGCTGTGGATTAATATCATTAATTCCACTTGAACTGAAGCGGCCTCTAGCTAGGCATTCAGCTCACTTGATCTCACTGAATTATTAACTTGTTAATTAATACTGAACCGCATTTATTAGACTTAACATAGAATGCATACTTGGACCAAGGGCATTATTTCCTTCAACGACATGGCCCAAGCAAGGCAAGGCATGACCCAAGAAAGGTAAGCAAGGGCACGACATGGCCCAAACAAGGTAAGCATGACCCAAGAAAGGTAAGCAAGGGCACGACATGGCCCAAGCAAGGCAAGGCATGACCCAAGAAAGGTAAGCAAGGGCACGACATGGCCCAAGCAAGGCAAGGCATGACCCAAGATAGGTAAGCAAGGGCACGACATGGCCAAGCAAGGCAAGGCATGACCAAGAAAGGTAAGCAAGGGCACGACATGACCCAAGAAAGGTAAGCAAGGGCACGACATGGCCCAAACAAGGTAAGCATGACCCAAGAAAGGTAAGCAAGGGCACGACATAGCCCAAGCAAGGCAAGGCATGACCCAAGAAAGGTAAGCAAGGGCACGACATGTCCCAAGCAAGGCAAGGCATGACCCAAGAAAGGTAAGCAAGGGCACGACATGGCCCAAGCAAAGCAAGGCATGACCCAAGAAATGTAAGCAAGGGTACGACATGGCCCAAGCAAGGTAAGCATAACCCAAGAAAGGTAAGCAAGGGCACGACATGGCCCAAGCAAGGTAAGCATCACCCAAGAAAGGTAAGCAAGGGCACGACATGGCCCAAGCAAGGCAAGGCATGACCCAAGAAAGGTAAGCAAGGGTACGACATGGCCCAAGCAAGGTAAGCATGACCCAAGAAAGGTAAGCAAGGGCACGACATGGCCCAAGCAAGGTAAGCATCACCCAAGAAAGGTAAGCAAGGGCACGACATGGCCCAAGCAAGGTAAGCAAGACCCAAGAAAGGTAAGCAAGGGCACGACATGGCCCAAGCAAGGCAAAGCATGACCCAAGAAAGGTAAGCATGACCCAAGCAAGGTAAGGCATGACCCAAGAAAGGTAAGCAAGGGCACGACATGGCCCAAGCAAGGTAAGCATGACCCAAGAAAGGTAAGCAAGGGCACGACATGGCCCAAGCAAGGCAAGGCATGACCCAAGAAAGGTAAGCAAGGGCACGACATGGCCCAAGCAAGCTAAGCATGACCCAAGAAAGGTAAGCAAGGGCACGACATGGCCCAAGCAAGGTAAGCATGACCCAAGAAAGGTAAGCAAGGGCACGACATGGCCCAAACAAGGTAAGCAAGACCCAAGAAAGGTAAGCAAGGGCAGGACATGGCCCAAGCAAGGCAAGGCATGACCCAAGAAAGGTAAGCAAGGGCATGACATGGCCCAAACAAGGTAAGCATGACCCAAGAAAGGTAAGCAAGGGCACGACATGGCCCAAACAAGGTAAGCAAGACCCAAGAAAGGTAAGCAAGGGCACGACATGTCCCAAGCAAGGCAAGGCATGACCCAAGAAAGGTAAGCAAGGGCACGACATGGCCCAAGCAAGGTAAGCATGACCCAAGAAAGGTAAGCAAGGGCACGACATGGCCCAAACAAGGTAAGCAAGACCCAAGAAAGGTAAGCAAGGGCACGACATGGCCCAAGCAAGGCAAGGCATGACCCAAGAAAGGTAAGCAAGGGCACGACATGGCCCAAGCAAGGTAAGCATGACCCAAGAAAGGTAAGCAAGGGCACGACATCGCACAAGCAAGGCAAGGCATGACCCAAGAAAGGTAAGCAAGGGAACGACATGGCCCAAGCAAGGCAAGGCATGACCCAAGAAAGGTAAGCAAGGGCACGACATGGCCCAAGCAAGGTAAGCATGACCCAAGAAAGGTAAGCAAGGGCACGACATGGCCCAAGCAAGGTAAGCATGACCCAAGAAAGGTAAGCAAGGGCACGACATGGCCCAAACAAGGCAAGGCATGACCCAAGAAAGGTAAGAAAGGGCACGACATGGCCCAAGCAAGGTAAGCATGACCCAAGAAAGGTAAGCAAGGCACGACATGGCCCAAGCAAGGCAAGGCATGACCCAAGAAAGGTAAGCAAGGGCACGACATGGCCCAACAAGGTAAGCATGACCCAAGAAAGGTAAGTAAGGGCACGCCATGCCCAAGCAAGGCAAGCAAGGGCAAGTCGTGGCAAAGAAAGGCATGTAAGGGCAAGTCGTGGCAAGGCATGGCCCAAGCAAGGTAAGCAAGGGAAAGTCGTGGCAAAGAAAGGCAAGAGGAAGGCATGGCAAGGCATATCCCAAGCAAGGTAAGCAAAGAAAGGTGTTACGGTTCGATTGACGGAGTATTTCGGGGGATGACGGTTGTGGAATTGGCCTGCGACACGGCCATAGTACCGACTTGACCTTGAGTTTTCGTTGTTCAGAAAAAAAAATCCAACGATGCATTGAGGGAATTTTTCGGCTCCGTAAAGTCGGGGGATGACGGTGGTGGATTTGGCCCGCAATACGGCTAACGTCCCGACTTGACCTCGTTTTTTCGTATGCCGCAATGGTCCCGCGGTCGTCTCTCGGATGGGTTAGCGGAGGGGAGTTTGGGACTTGTCGACCGGATGCGGTCTGTTCTTGCGGGCAGCGGACCGAGCAGCCCACGAGCGCGGACTAAAATCTAGTTGACGTCGTCCTTCGAACAAACCTCGTAGGTATTGTAGGGGAGCTTGGGAATCCATGATCGGATGCGGTGTGTTCTAGTGTGCGGGAAACGGACCAAGAAGCACACAAGAGCATACTAAATCTCGTCGTCGTTCCTTCGAGCAAACCTGGAACGGGTACTATAGTCGAGGGGAGCTTGGGCCTCGATGACCGGATTCGGACTGTTCTTGTGTGCGGGCAGAGGACCAAGCAGCACACTAGAGAGCGGACTAAATCTCGTCGTCGATCTTTGAACAAACCTCTTGTCCCTTTTGGCTTTAGTGTGCTAATGTTTCCGAAACTCGATGCGGACCGTTCCCGGATGCGGGCGATATCAAGCGGCATGTGGGTGCAGTCCAATTCTAGTTGACGTTGTGTTAGCTAACCTTAGCCAGTGTTGTCCCGCCTCGATTTGTTTGTTTCTTTCACGTCAAACGGTGCTAGTCGGGGGACATCTAGCCCATCCTTGCGGCCACTTTGTGGTCGTGGGATGCAAGCTCGTTGTTTCTTGGCCAAGAGGTACGCTACGCGTGTGAGTGGTGTTTGGTTTTTTTAGCTGGCGGGCTCCGTGAACCGCACGCCGATAAACCTCTTCAGTGTTTGCTCCAAGTGCTATACAGGCCTTGGGCGAGTGATGGTTTTCTGTATTGCATTCCTAACGATCGCATTGACATGGACCAAGGGCATGGCATCCATAAGCACGCAAGGGAAAGGCATGGCCCAAGGCACAACAATCGGACCCAAGGCATGGCCCAAGGCAAAACGATCGGACCACATGCACAATAATGACCACTAAGAATGAATTTTCCCGAAAACTTTCCAAAAATAGCAACCCGGGACCACACGGGCACCCCCCGAGGTCCCAAAATAAAAAATTTCAACACCAATGTTTTCTATATATATTTATATGTCTTTTCCTATTTTTTCGGATTTTTTGGGATTTTTTTGAATTTTTTGGGATTTTCCCCGTTTTTACCCCTAAAATAGCAACCCGGGACCACACGGGCACCCCCCTAGGTCCAAAAATAAAATATTTCAACACCAATAATTTTTTGGGATTTTTTTGAATTTTTTGGGATTTTTTGGGATTTTTTTGAGATTTTTTTGAATTTTTCCCTTATTTTTCCCGTTTTTACCCCTATTTTCCCTATTTTCGGAAAACAAAAATAATTTTTTTGAAAAAAAAAATCATGAAAATTAAGCTTAATGCCCATATAAGGTAAGCAAGGGCACGACATGGCCCAAGCAAGGCAAGGCAAGGCATGACCCAAGAAAGGCAAGCAAGGGCACGACATGGCCCAAGCAAAGCAATGCATGACCCAAGAAAGGCAAGCAAGGGCAGGACATGGCCCAAGCAAGGCAATCCATGACCCAAGAAAGGCAAGCAAGGGCACGACATGGCCCAAGCAAGGCAAGACATGACCCAAGAAAGGCAAGCAAGGGCACGACATGGCCCAAGCAAGGCAAAGCATGACCCAAGAAAGGCAAGCAAGGGCACGTCTTGGCCCAAGCAAGGCAAGGCATGACCCAAGAACGGTAAGCAAGGGCACGACATGGCCCAAGCAAGGGAAGGCATGACCCAAGAAAGGTAAGCAAGGGCACGACATGGCCCAAGCAAGGTAAGCATGACCCAAGAAAGGCAAGCAAGGGCACGACATGGCCCAAGCAAGGCAAGGCATGACCCAAGAAAGGTAAGCAAGGGCACGACATGGCCCAAGCAAGGCAAGGCATGACCCAAGAAAGGTAAGCAAGGGCACGACATGGCCCAAGCAAGGCAAGGCATGACCCAAGAAAGGTAAGCAAGGGCACGACATGGCCCAAGCAAGGGAAGCATGACCCAAGAAAGGTAAGCAAGGGCACGACATGGCCCAAACAAGGCAAGGCATGACCAAGAAAGGTAAGCAAGGGCACGACATGGCCCAAACAAGGTAAGCATGACCAAAGAAAGGTAAGCAAGGGCACGACATGGCCCAAGCAAGGCAAGGCATGATCCAAGAAAGGTAAGCAAGGGCACGACATGGCCCAAGCAAGGCAAGGCATGACCCAAGATAGGTAAGCAAGGGCACGACATGGCCAAGCAAGGCAAGGCATGACCAAGAAAGGTAAGCAAGGGCACGACATGGCCCAAACAAGGTAAGCATGATCCAAGAAAGGTAAGCAAAGGCACGACATGGCCCAAGCAAGGCAAGGCATGACCCAAGAAAGGTAAGCAAGGGCACGACATGTCCCAAGCAAGGCAAGGCATGACCCAAGAAAGGTAAGCAAGGGCACGACATGGCCCAAGCAAGGCAAGGCATGACCCAAGAAAGGTAAGCAAGGGTACGACATGGCCCAAGCAAGGTAAGCATGATCCAAGAAAGGTAAGCAAGGGCACGACATGGCCCAAGCAAGGTAAGCATCACCCAAGAAAGGTAAGCAAGGGCACGACATGGCCCAAGCAAGGCAAGGCATGACCCAAGAAACGTAAGCAAGGGTACGACATGGCCCAAGCAAGGTAAGCATGACCCAAGAAAGGTAAGCAAGGGCACGACATGGCCCAAGCAAGGTAAGCATCACCCAAGAAAGGTAAGCAAGGGCACGACATGGCCCAAGCAAGGTAAGCAAGACCCAAGAAAGGTAAGCAAGGGCACGACATGGCCCAAGCAAGGCAAAGCATGACCCAAGCAAGGTAAGCATGACCCAAGAAAGGTAAGCAAGGGCACGACATGGCCCAAGCAAGGTAAGCATGACCCAAGAAAGGTAAGCAAGGGCACGACATGGCCCAAGCAAGGCAAGGCATGACCCAAGAAAGGTAAGCAAGGGCACGACATGGCCCAAGCAAGGTAAGCATGTCCCAAGAAAGGTAAGCAAGGGCACGACATGGCCCAAGCAAGGTAAGCATGACCCAAGAAAGGTAAGCAAGGGCACGACATGGCCCAAACAAGGTAAGCAAGACCCAAGAAAGGTAAGCAAGGGCAGGACATGGCCCAAGCAAGGCAAGGCATGACCCAAGAAAGGTAAGCAAGGGCACGACATGGCCCAAACAAGGTAAGCATGACCCAAGAAAGGTAAGCAAGGGCACGACATGGCCCAAACAAGGTAAGCAAGACCCAAGAAAGGTAAGCAAGGGCACGACATGGCCCAAGCAAGGCAAGGCATGACCCAAGAAAGGTAAGCAAGGGCACGACATGGCCCAAGCAAGGTAAGCATGACCCAAGAAAGGTAAGCAAGGGCACGACATGGTCCAAACAAGGTAAGCAAGACCCAAGAAAGGTAAGCAAGGGCACGACATGGCCCAAGCAAGGCAAGGCATGACCCAAGAAAGGTAAGCAAGGGCACGACATGGCCCAAGCAAGGTAAGCATGACCCAAGAAAGGTAAGCAAGGGAACGACATCGCCCAAGCAAGGCAAGGCATGACCCAAGAAAGGTAAGCAAGGGAACGACATGGCCCAAGCAAGGCAAGGCATGACCCAAGAAAGGTAAGCAAGGGCACGACATGGCCCAAGCAAGGTAAGCATGACCCAAGAAAGGCAAGCAAGGGCACGACTTGGCGCAAGCAAGGCAAGGCTTGACCCAAGAAAGGGAAGCAAGGGCACGACATGGCCCAAGCAAGGCAAGGCATGACCCAAGAAAGGTAAGCAAGGGCACGACATGGCCCAAGCAAGGTAAGCATGACCCAAGAAAGGCAAGCAAGGGCACGACATGGCCCAAGCAAGGCAAGGCATGACCCAAGAAAGGTAAGCAAGGGCACGACATGGCCCAAGCAAGGCAAGGCATGACCCAAGAAAGGTAAGCAAGGGCACGACATGGCCCAAGCAAGGGAAGCATGACCCAAGAAAGGTAAGCAAGGGCACGACATGGCCCAAGCAAGGCAAGGCATGACCCAAGAAAGGTAAGCAAGGGCACGACATGGCCCAAGCAAGGTAAGCATGACCCAAGAAAGGCAAGCAAGGGCACGACTTGGCCCAAGCAAGGCAAGGCATGACCCAAGAAAGGTAAGCAAGGGAACGACATGGCCCAAGCAAGGCAAGGCATGACCCAAGAAAGGTAAGCAAGGGCACGACATGGCCCAAGCAAAGGAAGCATGACCCAAGAAAGGTAAGCAAGGGCACGACATGGCCCAAGCAAGGCAAGGCATGACCCAAGAAAGGCAAGCAAGGGCACGACATGGCCCAAGCAAGGCAAGGCATGACCCAAGAAAGGTAAGCAAGGGCACGACATGGCCCAAGCAAGGCAAGGCATGACCCAAGAAAGGTAAGCAAGGGCACGACATGGCCAAGCAAGGCAAGGCATGACCAAGAAAGGTAAGCAAGGGCACGATATGGCCCAAGCAAGGTAAGCAAGACCCAAGAAAGGTAAGCAAGGGCACGACATGGCCCAAGCAAGGCAAAGCATGACCCAAGAAAGGTAAGCATGACCCAAGAAAGGTAAGCATGACCCAAGAAAGGTAAGCAAGGGCACGAGATGGCCCAAGCAAGGCAAGGCATGACCCAAGAAAGGTAAGCAAGGGCACGACATGGCCCAAACAAGGTAAGCATGTCCCAAGAAAGGTAAGCAAGGGCACGACATGGCCCAAGCAAGGTAATCATGACCCAAGAAAGGTAAGCAAGGGCACGACATGGCCCAAACAAGGTAAGCAAGACCCAAGAAAGGTAAGCAAGGGCAGGACATGGCCCAAGCAAGGCAAGGCATGACCCAAGAAAGGTAAGCAAGGGCACGACATGGCCCAAACAAGGTAAGCATGACCCAAGAAAGGTAAGCAAGGGCACGACATGGCCCAAACAAGGTAAGCAAGACCCAAGAAAGGTAAGCAAGGGCACGACATGGCCCAAGCAAGGCAAGGCATGACCCAAGAAAGGTAAGCAAGGGCACGACATGGCCAAGGAAGGCAAGGCATGACCAAGAAAGGTAAGCAAGGGCACGACATGGCCCAAGCAAGGCAAGGCATGACCCAAGAAAGGCAAGCAAGGGCACGACATGGCCCAAGCAAGGCAAGGCATGACCCAAGAAAGGTAAGCAAGGGCACGACATGGCCCAAGCAAGGCAAGGCATGACCCAAGAAAGGTAAGCAAGGGCACGACATGGCCCAAGCAAGGCAAGGCATGACCCAAGAAAGGTAAGCAAGGCACGACATGGCCCAAGCAAGGCAAGGCATGACCCAAGAAAGGTAAGCAAGGGCACGACATGGCCCAAGCAAGGGAAGCATGACCCAAGAAAGGTAAGCAAGGGCACGACATGGCCCAAGCAAGGCAAGGCATGACCCAAGAAAGGTAAGCAAGGGCACGACATGGCCCAAGCAAGGTAAGCATGACCCAAGAAAGGCAAGCAAGGGCACGACTTGGCCCAAGCAAGGCAAGGCATGACCCAAGAAAGGTAAGCAAGGGCACGACATGGCCCAAGCAAGGCAAGGCATGACCCAAGAAAGGTAAGCAAGGGCACGACATGGCCCAAGCAAAGGAAGCATGACCCAAGAAAGGTAAGCAAGGGCACGACATGGCCAAAGCAAGGCAAGGCATGACCCAAGAAAGGCAAGCAAGGGCACGACATGGCCCAAGCAAGGCAAGGCATGACCCAAGAAAGGTAAGCAAGGGCACGACATGGCCCAAGCAAGGCAAGGCATGACCCAAGAATGGTAAGCAAGGGCACGACATGGCCAAGCAAGGCAAGGCATGACCAAGAAAGGTAAGCAAGGGCACGACATGGCCCAAACAAGGTAAGCATGACCCAAGAAAGGTAAGCAAGGGCACGACATGGCCCAAGCAAGGCAAGGCATGACCCAAGAAAGGTAAGCAAGGGCACGACATGTCCCAAGCAAGGCAAGGCATGACCCAAGAAAGGTAAGCAAGGGCACGACATGGCCCAAGCAAGGCAAGGCATGACCCAAGATAGGTAAGCAAGGGCACGACATGGCCAAGCAAGGCAAGGCATGACCCAAGAAAGGTAAGCAAGGGAACGACATGGCCCAAACAAGGCAAGGCATGACCCAAGAAAGGTAAGCAAGGGCACGACATGGCCCAAGCAAGGTAAGCATGACCCAAGAAAGGCAAGCAAGGGCACGACTTGGCCCAAGCAAGGCAAGGCTTGACCCAAGAAAGGGAAGCAAGGGCACGACTTGGCCCAAGCAAGGCAAGGCTTGATAGGCTGTCGTACACCCGTCAAAAATAAAATCCTAGCGAAACCTCCTAACAATGCAGTAGGGTAAGCAGGGTCGAATCCACAGAGAGATGGCTATTTAAATCTAGCTTTCAAGGTATGGCGAAACTAACAATGTCACGAAATTTAGGATTGAATGTTTAAACTAAAATAAATAGAAAAATAAACTAAAAGATCTAGGGCAACGGTTCACCATGTTCATAGTCCAGAATCAATCAAAACATCATCAACAACTCAAATATTCAAATTATCTAGAGCACAAGTTAATCCTACAGTCGGGTCTTAACACTCTCAGTTCAACATATGCAGTACGATCGCTAACATAATCAGAATTGCTAGTTGTAGGTAAGCCTCTAAAATTCGATCTTTCGATTCTAAATTCTATTAGCATGATTTAATCAAACAATTGATCAGATTGCAAAGATTAACAATATAAACCTAATCAACTAGAAATATCAATGAATAATCAAACCATCAACAATAATAATAAGGATTCATAATATAAACATGGATTCCCAAACCCTAGACAGGAAACTACTCAATCATGAAACGAACAATGAAAATCAAATCTAAGAATGAAAACATAATTAAAAGCAATAAATAAAATAAAAAGGAAAATCAATAATACCTCAAAGAATTACATTAATGGAGTTTGTAGAAAAACTATGGTTCACGAAAAAGAAAAGAGAGAAAAAAGAACGTGAAAGAGGAGTTCTAGGAGAATTAAAACCTTAGGAAAATAAAAGCATTCCCTTGAAGTATTTATATGCTTCTCAAATTCTAAACAAAATAGGAAAAAATAACAATTACATAAGCTAAGATTTAATTGGACGATCACGAAGACCAAAACACGCGCGGAAATCACTTGGGCGCAGAAACCAGCGGGCCCGCTGGTTGGTCGCTGGTTTTCGCGCCCAAGGAGGAGAGTTGGGCCTGCGTTTTGGGCCGTAGGCGAATCGGATAGTCGAGCCATCTTGTTTATGTCATAACTCTTGTTCTACAATGCCTATAAGGACGTGTGACCTGTCGTTGGAAAGCTCTTGAAGTCTACTTTCTAGCCCAATCAAATTCGTCTCATTCCGACATGTAGAGCTTGAGATATCATCAAAAGAGTGAACGCTTGTCCGTTTTGATGCTTAGAAAAATAGCGTTTAGCTTCGTTGTTGACTCAAAATTATCCCTAGAGACATGCAATGATCCTCGAGTCAACATTCCATCCGTTCATCATCCAAATCAACTCATAACACTCCGAAAGCATCCAAATGACCGTAAAATCACCTGAAACATTAAGAAAACACAAACGGGGCGTAATAGAGTACGACAACGATAACTTATGCAAATGTGATCCTAAATGCAACTAAAATGATATAAATGCCTATTAATGCAACCTAAATGCGCCTAAAATACCCTATACAAATATGACTCATCAAATTCCCCCAAGCTAGACTGTTGCTTGTCCCAAGCAACACTAAACCAAAGGTAGAGAAACAAGACGCACATGACTTTCACAAAACCATGGTAAGACCAACCCAACTCTCGAGCAAACAATCAAACAGAGTTATTGAGACAGAAATCTAGCTCGGATACAAATAGAACCACAAAGCATCGTGATCCACAATCGAAACAACCAAGCTTTGCCACAAACTATTCTCAATCAAGCTAGTCGTCGCCGCATACCTTGTAGAATATAAATATATGATGCAACATGGGGTAAGATGACAATAGCAAGAAACGATTTTCATTCAATCACAAAACAAACATGCCGATCAAGAGGTCTTTATAATAAGCTTGTAATGGGGATAGGTAAAAACAAAGGGTAGGGTATAATTTGGGAAAAAGTGAGAGTAAGGTCCAACTTGGGGAGCAAAGGTGAACTACATGCGTCGGCGTGATAATGCCGCAAATCCTACTCCATCGAACCATGAAACCCGAACAATCAACCAAGTTATAACCAAGGGAAAAACATAATATAATGTCAATGATCTTTCTTCATTCCCCTTTCCCAGCTTTCAGACTACATACAAAAACGAAACATATTTTTTTTGATTTTTCTCTCTTTTTTTTTCTTTTTTTTTCTATTTTTTTTCTTCTATTTTTTTTCTTTTTTTTTCTTTTTTTTTTCTTTTTTTTATTTATTTATTTTGGTATGAAAATGAAACTAGATAATGAAATCGAAAGTACATAATAAATCTAATGCTAACTGTTACAAGCTTGGGTGCCAACAATAATATACACCATTTCCGAACCACAAATCCAAACATAGCCTCGAACCACGAACTATTGGCTTAGTGTGCCAATCAATCAACATCAATGAAACCATTACGAACACCGAAGCTCCCCCAAGCTAGACTCGGGACAAGTAACCAACGGGGCTAATAGGGCTCAATTTTGTGGAGTTAAAACAATAAACAGACAAGGCTACAACATGGGTATGAAAGGCAGGAACTGATGTTTCTAAATTCGTCTGAAGGCTTCCTAAGAGAATGGCCTCTGTCATACGCGGCATGCGTGAGTTGCAACTAAACTACTAATGAATCTCAAGCCAAAATCATACGATAACAAGTCACATCAATCACACAAACACATAGTAAGGTGACCTGCAAGATAATTGGCTAGCTATTCTTGACACGAGACCAACATCTTACCGCATACCATTCAATTGGTTCACACAATGCCAAGCAGTTATCAATGTATAGCATGACCGACTGAATTTCAGAATCATAACTAAGTTCAAAAGAAGCTCAAGAGAGTCAAATAAAGCCCAAACATAGTTTGAAAGTCAATTGCACAATGCAGGGTATAAAGACATATGAATGCAAAAAATGCAACTAAATTGAACAATAACACTAGGAAAGCAGTACATTTTTTTTCGTTGCACGTAAACTCCCACCCCTAATGGACGGTACAAAGCGTACAACACCTAAACAAGCAATAAAACTATACTAGAAAGCAATAAAGATAGATATCCCTCCCCCAAGCTAAACAAAACACAGTGCCCTCACTCTGAAAATAGCAACAAAATAACTCAAACAAGGGAGAAAGATGGGAAGTGCTCACTCGTGATGAGCCTCGTCTGCCGAGGATGACTCGGTAGAACTGTCGACAGTAGAAGCGGTGTGGCCAGAAGCTTCAAACTGACGACGCAAAGAGCCAATCTCCATAAATGTGGTGGATTTGGGTGATAGCTTGTTGGTTTAGTTGCTTTCATGATACAACAACCACGATTTAAAATACTCCAATCAACCAAAACGGTGCATACTTCAAGATTCAACGAGCAATCCCAACGAGCAATCCAATCAATAATAATATTCGCTCAATGCTAATAATTCAAACTCAACAACCAACGAGCGTTAACCAATCTCAACAAATAATTCATATAATATTCACCAACAACGAAACAATTCGAATTCAACAACCAATATCAATATCAAATTCCAATTTTTCGTTTCAAAATATGATTCAAGTGAATAAAGTTTAGGAAAATTTAAATTTTAATACCATTTTGCACCACAAAGACTAGAATTTGGTTACGAACTCCCGTGAATTTCACAAACAAGCCACGATACTACACAATTTGTCAATGCCCACAAAGAATAAAAACCCCCAAATTGATTTCAAAAGTTAGGGTTTTAATTCATGAACCAATATAATGGTGAAGGAGGGAGAATTGAGAGGTAAAGAAGGGGGTGGGAAGGTGGCGGATGGTGGCGGATGGTGGCTGGTCTGAGGTGGTTGTTGCGCGGGTAAGAGAGGTTGGAGGGGATGGCGCGTGGGTGGTGGGCCGTCGTCGAAGGTAGTGCAACGGCGGCGGTTCGCTGAGAAAGATGGCGAGGGTAGGGGTGTTTTGCGTGAGAGGAGGGGCGACTGGTGGTTCGCGAATTGGTTGCGCGGGGGGGTGATGTTTGTTGCGTGGGTGAGAGGGGAAGGTGGCGGGTTGGTGGTGGTCGTCGTCGAAGGGTAGTGCAACGGCGGTGATTGGCTGCCGGTGGTGCAGGTGGTGCGATGGTGGTGGATGGCGAAGGGAGGAATTCGAAGGAGGGAGAGGGAGGTACGAAGGAGGGCTGGACCTCTTCTGTTCGTGGGTGATGGAAGGTGGTGGGCTGGGCGCCGAACTCCGGTGAGGTGGGAGTTGATGCCGGCGAGTAACGAGGGAGAGGTTGGAGGATGGGCTGGGTGGTAGGCGGTGTTGTGGGTGAGGGATGTCAGTTGTTTTTCTTGTATTTTGAATAAGGGGAGGGCGGAAATCCAGCGTGGTCGCTGGAAATCCAGCGGGCAAGGCAGAGAGTTGTGAAATTGGGCCAAAAACGTTCAGCGAGGCCGCTGGGTAGTCGCTGGTTGTGCGCACAACGAAGTGCGACGAGCTAGCTCGTTGGGTGAGCGCTGGAATGCGCGAGTGCAGCTCGTCGCTGCATTATTGTGGCTTGCAAAAACTTGTCGATGCATCGGATTTTCGGAATTAACTTGATCTTGACCCTATAATTCTGAAAAAATAATAATTCAAGCACCACTAAATTCAAAAGTTAGAATCGTTAGTGAAACTAAACGCACAAAATAAATAAAATAAATACGATGAACGAAAAACTAATCTAAAAATAAAATAAAATTATGAATTCAAGTGAACTCAAAGGAAAATATTTTTGTGCTTTTGTTGTTTTTTTATCTTTTTTTATATTTTCAATAAATTAAGCAAATAGAAATAAAATACTAAATTAAAATGGAAATAAATGAGATTGAAATGAAGGAAAGTTAGGAATCGGGTTGCCTCCCGATAAGCGCTCGTTTTAAGTCATTAGCTTGACTCCACTCAAATATTTAATCAGAAGAATCCAACGCCTTGAGTAATTTATCAAATGCCCCTGCAAACATGTCATTGAGCACTACGTATGGCTTGAGAAAAACCAAATTCATCCTCGCAAAAAGGGTATTAGATAAATAAACAGAAAAAATAAAACCAAAAGAAAAAGAATCAGAAGTAGAGGAAAAATCAAAAGAAAAAGAAAAAGGAGAATATTTACAACTTCCCTCTAATTGCTCCTCGGGCAATGTAAACGTTTTAGAATGAGCATCAAGGTCGGCAAGGTCAAATGTATCATGGAATGGAGACCTATTGATAAAGTGCGAAAGACTTAACATGGGGGATGTAGGAAAAAGATCAAGCCTCCGCGAAAACGGGACATAGGCGGGAGGAGATATAGGCTCAACATTGATGCTTTTACCTATAATTCCACCCTCGTGAACAAACTCGTCACTAAAATCGTCAACCAAAAGTTTTGCAACCAACGGTTTCTCAACCATCGATTCTACAACCATTAGTGATTCTTCAACCTCCAAAGTCTCCGTTATATCCAACTTTTCCTCATCAGTACCAAAAGTCAAATGATAACCTTCCTCTAATGAACTAACATTCTCAACAAATCCACCATCATCATCATCATCATCATTATAAAGGATTTTCATGTCATAATAAGATGGTTCGAGTTGGAAATTTTGCGTATTAAATCGAAGGAAAGGGTTGACAGTTTTAACATATGACTCGCTATAGGGACAAAGAGAAGTATCATGGTCATGACAATGACACCAAGAACAATAATACGGGGGAGGGGTGTGAGTTTGAGGAATAGGAAAAGAGAAATTTTGCAGAGTAGGTTCAACAAGCATTGTCATCTCCCACTCATATGTATCCCTAGCTAATTGCTCAATCAAATCCCAACACTCTTCTGGAGTCTTCTCCACAAATATATAACTACTCATGGAATCCAACACCAATCTTGTATCTTCATTCAATCCCTCATAAATCACCATACATAGTTCCCATTGTTCAAAAAGATGATTTGGACCAAGAAAATCTCCGAGTCTATAATAATACCTCCAAAACACTTCATTCTCGAATTGAGGAAAACAAATAGAAGCCATGTATATAAAAAAAAAATAAGGGAAATTTTATACACAAACGAAAAAAAATATATACAATGTAGTCTCACCAAAAATAAAAGCTGAAAAGAAAAATAAAACCGTCTCCCCGGCAACGGCGCCAAAATTTGATAGGCTGTCGTACACCCGTCAAAAATAAAATCCTAGCGAAACCTCCTAACAATGCAGTAGGGTAAGCAAGGTCGAATCCACAGAGAGATGGCTATTTAAATCTAGCTTTCAAGGTATGGCGAAACTAACAATGTCACGAAATTTAGGATTGAATGTTTAAACTAAAATAAATAGAAAAATAAACTAAAAGATCTAGGGCAACGGTTCACCATGTTCATAGTCCAGAATCAATCAAAACATCATCAACAACTCAAATATTCAAATTATCTAGAGCACAAGTTAATCCTACAGTCGGGTCTTAACACTCTCAATTCAACATATGCAGTACGATCGCTAACATAATCAGAATTGCTAGTTGTAGGTAAGCCTCTAAAATTCGATCTTTCGATTCTAAATTCTATTAGCATGATTTAATCAAACAATTGATCAGATTGCAAAGATTAACAATATAAACCTAATCAACTAGAAATATCAATGAATAATCAAACCATCAACAATAATAATAAGGATTCATAATATAAACATGGATTCCCAAACCCTAGACAGGAAACTACTCAATCATGAAACGAACAATGAAAATCAAATCTAAGAATGAAAACATAATTAAAAGCAATAAATAAAATAAAAAGGAAAATCAATAATACCTCAAAGAATTACATTAATGGAGTTTGTAGAAAAACTATGGTTCACGAAAAAGAAAAGAGAGAAAAAAGAACGTGAAAGAGGAGTTCTAGGAGAATTAAAACCTTAGGAAAATAAAAGCATTCCCTTGAAGTATTTATATGCTTCTCAAATTCTAAACAAAATAGGAAAAAATAACAATTACATAAGCTAAGATTTAATTGGACGATCACGAAGACCAAAACACGCGCGGAAATCACTTGGGCGCAGAAACCAGCGGGCCCGCTGGTTGGTCGCTGGTTTTCGCGCCCAAGGAGGAGAGTTGGGCCTGCGTTTTGGGCCGTAGGCGAATCGGATAGTCGAGCCATCTTGTTTATGTCATAACTCTTGTTCTACAATGCCTATAAGGACGTGTGACCTGTCGTTGGAAAGCTCTTGAAGTCTACTTTCTAGCCCAATCAAATTCGTCTCATTCCGACATGTAGAACTGGAGATATCATCAAAAAAGTGATCGCTTGTCCGTTTTGATGCTTAGAAAAATAGCGTTTAGCTTCGTTGTTGACTCAAAATTATCCCTAGAGACATGCAATGATCCTCGAGTCAACATTCCATCCGTTCATCATCCAAATCAACTCATAACACTCCGAAAGCATCCAAATGACCGTAAAATCACCTGAAACATTAAGAAAACACAAACGGGGCGTAATAGAGTACGACAACGATAACTTATGCAAATGTGATCCTAAATGCAACTAAAATGATATAAATGCCTATTAATGCAACCTAAATGCGCCTAAAATACCCTATACAAATATGACTCATCAAGGCTTGACCCAAGAAAGGGAAGCAAGGGCACGACATGGCCCAAGCAAGGCCAGGCATGACCCAAGAAAGGTAAGCAAGGGCACGACATGGCCCAAGCAAGGTAAGCATGACCCAAGAAAGGCAAGCAAGGGCACGACATGGCCCAAGCAAGGCAAGGCATGACCCAAGAAAGGTAAGCAAGGGCACGACATGGCCCAAGCAAGGCCAGGCATGACCCAAGAAAGGTAAGCAAGGGCACGACATGGCCCAAGCAAGGTAAGCATGACCCAAGAAAGGCAAGCAAGGGCACGGCATGGCCCAAGCAAGGCAAGGCATGACCCAAGAAAGGTAAGCAAGGGCACGACATGGCCCAAGCAAGGCAAGGCATGACCCAAGAAAGGTAAGCAAGGGCACGACATGGCCCAAGCAAGGGAAGCATGACCCAAGAAAGGTAAGCAAGGGCACGACATGGCCCAAGCAAGGCAAGGCATGACCCAAGAAAGGTAAGCAAAGGCACGACATGGCCCAAGCAAGGTAAGCATGACCCAAGAAAGGCAAGCAAGGGCACGACTTGTCCCAAGCAAGGCAAGGCATGACCCAAGAAAGGTAAGCAAGGGCACGACATGGCCCAAGCAAGGCAAGGCATGACCCAAGAAAGGTAAGCAAGGGCACGACATGGCCCAAGCAAAGGAAGCATGACCCAAGAAAGGTAAGCAAGGGCACGACATGGCCAAAGCAAGGCAAGGCATGACCCAAGAAAGGCAAGCAAGGGCACGACATGGCCCAAGCAAGGCAAGGCATGACCCAAGAAAGGTAAGCAAGGGCACGACATGGCCCAAGCAAGGCAAGGCATGACCCAAGAAAGGTAAGCAAGGGCACGACATGGCCAAGCAAGGCAAGGCATGACCAAGAAAGGTAAGCAAGGGCACGACATGGCCCAAACAAGGTAAGCATGACCCAAGAAAGGTAAGCAAGGGCACGACATGTCCCAAGCAAGGCAAGGCATGACCCAAGAAAGGTAAGCAAGGGCACGACATAGCCCAAGCAAGGCAAGGCATGACCCAAGATAGGTAAGCAAGGGCACGACATGGCCAAGCAAGGCAAGGCATGACCAAGAAAGGTAAGCAAGGGCACGACATGGCCCAAACAAGGTAAGCATGACCCAAGAAAGGTAAGCAAGGGCACGACATGGCCCAAGCAAGGCAAGGCATGACCCAAGAAAGGTAAGCAAGGGCACGACATGTCCCAAGCAAGGCAAGGCATGACCCAAGAAAGGTAAGCAAGGGCACGACATGGCCCAAGCAAGGCAAGGCATGACCCAAGAATGGTAAGCAAGGGCACGACATGGCCAAGCAAGGCAAGGCATGACCAAGAAAGGTAAGCAAGGGCACGACATGGCCCAAACAAGGTAAGCATGACCCAAGAAAGGTAAGCAAGGGCATGACATGGCCCAAGCAAGGCAAGGCATGACCCAAGAAAGGTAAGCAAGGGCACGACATGTCCCAAGCAAGGCAAGGCATGACCCAAGAAAGGTAAGCAAAGGGCACGACATGGCCCAAGCAAGGCAAGGCATGACCCAAGATAGGTAAGCAAGGGCACGACATGGCCAAGCAAGGCAAGGCATGACCCAAGAAAGGTAAGCAAGGGAACGACATGGCCCAAACAAGGCAAGGCATGACCCAAGAAAGGTAAGCAAGGGCACGACATGGCCCAAGTAAGGTAAGCATGACCCAAGAAAGGCAAGCAAGGGCACGACTTGGCCCAAGCAAGGCAAGGCTTGACCCAAGAAAGGGAAGCAAGGGCACGACTTGGCCCAAGCAAGGCAAGGCTTGACCCAAGAAAGGGAAGCAAGGGCACGACATGGCCCAAGCAAGGCCAGGCATGACCCAAGAAAGGTAAGCAAGGGCACGACATGGCCCAAGCAAGGTAAGCATGACCCAAGAAAGGCAAGCAAGGGCACGACATGGCCCAAGCAGGCAAGGCATGACCCAAGAAAGGTAAGCAAGGGCACGACATGGCCCAAGCAAGGCCAGGCATGACCCAAGAAAGGTAAGCAAGGGCACGACATGGCCCAAGCAAGGTAGCATGACCCAAGAAAGGCAAGCAAGGGCACGACATGGCCCAAGCAAGGCAAGGCATGTTCCAAGAAAGGTAAGCAAGGGCACGACATGGCCCAAGCAAGGCAAGGCATGACCCAAGAAAGGTAAGCAAGGGCACGACATGGCCCAAGCAAGGGAAGCATGACCCAAGAAAGGTAAGCAAGGCACGACATGGCCCAAGCAAGGCAAGGCATGACCCAAGAAAGGTAAGCAAGGGCACGACATGGCCCAAGCAAGGTAAGCATGACCCAAGAAAGGCAAGCAAGGGCACGACTTGTCCCAAGCAAGGCAAGGCATGACCCAAGAAAGGTAAGCAAGGGCACGACATGGCCCAAGCAAGGCAAGGCATGACCCAAGAAAGGTAAGCAAGGGCACGACATGGCCCAAGCAAGGAAGCATGACCCAAGAAAGGTAAGCAAGGGCACGACATCAGGCCAAAGCAAGGCAAGGCATGACCCACAGAAAGGCAAGCAGGGCACGACATGGCCCAAGCAAGGCAAGGGCATGACCAAGAAATGGTACGCAAGGGCACGACATGGCCACCCAAGCAAGGAAGGCATGACCCAAGACAAGGTAATCAAGGGCCACGACATGGACAAGCAAGGCAATGAATGAACACAGAAAGAGTAAGCAACGGGCACGACATTGCCCAAACAAGGTAAGCATGAACAGAAAGGAAGCAAGGGCCACGACATGGTCTAAGCCAAGGCAAGGCAGACCCAAGAAAGGTAAGCAAGGGACGACCGCCCAAGCAAGGCAAGGCATGACCAAAGATAGGTAGCAAGGGCACGACAGGCAAGCAAGGGCCCAAGGCATGACCACGAAAAGTAAGCCAAGGCACGACCATGGTCCCCCCAAACAAGGTAAGCATGACCAAGAACGGACGCAAGGGCACGACATGACAGGCAAGGAAAGGCATGACCCAAGAACGGCTAAGCACGGGCACGACAGTCCCCAAAGCAAGGCAGGCATGACCCAAGAAAGGTAAGCAGGGCACGACATGTCCCAAGCAAGGCAAGGCATGACCAAGAAAGGTAAGCAAGGGCACGACATGGCCCAAGCAAGGTAGCATGACCAAGAAAGGCAAGCAAGGGCACGACTTGGCGCAAGCAAGGCAAGGCTTGACCCAAGAAAGGGAAGCAAGGGCACGACAGGCCAAGCCAGGCAGGCATGACCCAAGAAAGGTAAGCAAGGGCACGACATGGCCCAAGCAAGGTAAGCATGACCAAGAAAGGCAAGCAAGGGCACGACATGGCAAAGCAAGGCAAGGCATGACCCAAGAAAGGTAAGCAAGGGCACGACATGGCCCAAGCAAGGCAAGGCATGACCCAAGAAAGGTAAGCAAGGGCACACATGGCCCAAGCAAGGGAAGCATGACCCAAGAAAGGTAAGCAAGGGCACGACATGGCCCAAGCAAGGCAAGGCATGACCCAAGAAAGTAAGCAAGGGCACGACATGGCCCAAGCAAAGGAAGCA